>NC_041383.1:198764184-198954590 GCF_002162155.2 Triticum dicoccoides
ATTAATTCAGAAATTTGACCAAACTTTGACCATCCATAACTTTTAAACCACAAGTCCAAATGAATTGATTCTTTTTGCATTGTCTTTGTCACAGAAAAGCTCTAGCAGCACACCAAAAGGTGGATTTTTTCTTGCGTCCTAGAATTTCTGGTTATTTTCAGAAAGTGTTTTGACATTTATTTTTGTGGTTTTAAAATATTTTCAGAAGGAGGATCTTGCCTTGAAGCTAACCAGGAGGAGTGTGACCCTCCTCTGCACTAAGGAAAGCCACAGCATCATTTGGATGGTGTTATTTCAATATCTATGATTTTCTACTTGAATATGAGTCTTTAATTGCATTTAAAATTTGATAAATAAATATGGTTAATTGCTAGTTGTTTTATGATGCTTGAAATGCTTGTTTTAGCTTCTGGTTGAGTTCATAGAATTGTTTGGCTAAGTAGAGTATGATTTTTCACTAAATATTTTGTTATGGAAAGTTATGGTAGTTATTTTTGCTAGTAGTAGCTTTGAACTAAATGATGAACGAATAAAATGTTGTTTGTAGATAAAAATGATTTATAACCAGAGAAGTTTCTGATCTTAGTAGTGCAACCTAGTTATGTTGCTTGTTTTGATCCATGCTTAAGAGTTGCTTGCTCTATGTGACGAGTAGTTGCATGATTTCCGGTATGATGCCATGTTAGTAATAAAAAGTTTTTCTGAAAGTTAATACTTGATTAAGTTCAACTTGAATATGATGTTGATCACATCATGGTGCCACTGAATCGGGGTTTTAATTCAGTGCGACCACATTTACCTAATGGGAAGGTCTTGATTCGGTCCTTTGTCGTGGCTCCCACCGGTGGCTCCCGCGAGGGAAGGTTATGGGCGTGCATACCATGGCCCGGTAGGCAGACATAACCTTGTGTGCTCGTTTTGTTGTTATGGTACCTTGTCCCCGTTTGGGACCGTTTTGCCACGACGGTGGCCGTTGGTGTCTTTGGTAGACACGGGGCCACCCAAGACCTAGCCCCGAGAGGGAGATGGTCGGAGTGGCCGGGGAGAGTGCATGGCAAAGGGAGGGTTTCGTCGGAGTACTTTGGTCCACCCGAATGGGAGTACGAGGCCAGTAATTCCGTAGTGTGGGTAAAGTGCGCTACCTCTACAGAGTGTATTTAATCTATCGATAGCCGCGCCCTTGGTTATGGGTAAGACTCGGGAGTAAGTCACACCATGGATCAACTTTTATAACAAATCTTGCAAACTAGTAATTGTTGTGATGCATTGTTTCGTGGTGAACCTTGAACACTCGAGGTGTTCATGAGTGATTGGTTTCAGGTGTGACCCCGGTGTGGTTACCGTTTGGTTACGAGGTAACCGTCTGGTTAGCGAGTCCGTGTGACTCGGTGCACTGTTTGGTTGCTTTGCATAACTGTGCATTTGTAGTAATTTCTTGCATTAATTTAGCTTGATTAGTTATCATGATATTGTCTGTCATCGTGCTTATGTTTGTTGTGAGCTTGCAAGTACATTCAATGTACTGACCTGGCATGCCATGCCAGTTTTCAGGCAAGTTGATTCGCATCGGAGCGCATCTCATGTCTAGGCCGTGTCCACGTCGGTGTCCCAGTGCCATGGAGTTCCGCTACGTCGTTCTTCCGCTGCCGCGTAGTTTTGTGTGATCGAGGCCCCAGCCATGTTCATTAAATAATGTGCATACTGTCCAGCAGCACCGTGTGTGCCGCTTGGCCTCGAATCTCGACATAATATCAGACATTTGTACCATGCTAGTATCAATAAAGCCGATATTTCTGTATCATGTTGTTGTGTATTGCCAGAAGACTCGATCTCTGGGCTGGCAATGCAGGGTAAACTGGTTGCTCTAAGCCGGGGTGCCACATCTAGTAGAGGCTTGCTAGGGACACGGTGTTTTGTCTATGTATCCACACATGTATCAAGTTTCTTGTTAATACAATTCTAGAATGAATAATAAACATTTATCATGAAATAAGTAAATATAAAATAATAACTTTATTATTGCCTCTAGGGCATATTTCCTTCACCCCTCACATAGAGGAGAAAGTGATTGGTGGAAATATGGATGTAGATCACCTCTCTCTTTTTTCCCTCAAGAACTAGCAAGAATCATTGGAGGTATTGAGAGATAGCAAGCTCGAAGAAGGTCAACAATGGGGGAAGAACACGAGCTCAAGGGACTAGAATATTAGATGCAATGGGGAAGAAGACCCCAATTTATAGGCCTCTCCAAATCCTACCATTATGCACACAACATATGCACAAGCGGTACTTTCGCTGGCACGGTAGTTTCAGCCGTAACAAGCAACTGAGAAAAAAACAAGGAGGCGGTAGTGCCGTCGAAGCGGTACTGCCGCTCCCACCAGCGGTACTACCGCTAGGCGTTGCGAGTACAGGTGAAATCGTGGTAGTAGAGTAGAGCAGCGCGGTACTACTGCATGGGTTGATACTACCGCCCACTACTGTCGCTCTACTTCCATGCAGCGGAAAACTCAATCCAAAAGCTAAAGTATAAGCGGAGGTTGCTGCGGTAGTAGAGGGCTGGAAGTATCGCGCAAGCGATACTACCACGCTCTACTACCGCTGAGAGGAAAAAGAATCCTGAAGCCCAAGAATAAGCGGAAGTTGCCGCAGACCAGAGCGGTACTACCGCTAGAGTGCAACAAAAGGTCTAAGAAAAACAGATGGAAGCATGAAAGCCTGAACTACCATAACTTCTGCAAATGAGCTCCGACTGAGAAAACTCAAGCTTGCTGGATACTCCCTCTGTTCCTAAATATTTGTCTTTTTAGAGATTTCAAATGGACTACCGCATACGGATGTATATAGACATAATTTAGAGTGTAGATTCACTCATTTGCTCCGTATGTAGTCACTTGTTGAAATCTCTAGAAAGACAAATATTTAGGAACAGAGGGAGTAGATGACAACGAGTGATATCCAAACAGTGATGTGAAACCTCTATGAATGAACAACAATGATGGTTATAGTGAGAAGAGGCAGTAGAAAAATGCCAATGATATAGAGATGTAAAACCTCTATGAATGAAGAACCGGCAAAAACTCCAACATCGAAAACATCATAGAAAATGCATATGAACTTCGTTTTCGATGAACTCGAGCTTGTCATGAAGATGACCATAAGCTCCGAATCTCAAAGAGAGAAAAACTAAACAAGAACCAAGAAATATGATGCAAGGATGCAATGGTTTGAGCTCTCTACAAATGATACGATCAAGCTACTAACTTGAGAGCCCCCCTTAATAGTATGACAATTGATCCTATAACCCGGTTTCCCAACTACCACCATGAGACCGGTAAAATAGAAAACCTATCAAGGGCAAACCTTTGCCTTGCACATAGTCCACTTGAGCTAGATGATAATGATCTTGACTTCCTCAAGTTGGACCACCTTTCTTGATAGCATTGGCTCGATGAAGACTAGTTGATTGCTTCCCCATACTCCATTATGGGTGAGCCACTCTTCGGCACATCTTCACAGGTCCATTGTCACCACAATGGACAGCAAACTTCAAGTATGATGCTCCACTTGAACTTGCACACCGCAACATTGATGAAGATCACAACTTGATGTCATCCTCCATGGGTTGTATCTGATCTTCCTCTTGACGCAAGCCCATGGAAACGTACCTAACCCCACATAGAACTTTCACATAGACCATGGGTTAGTACACAAAGCGTGTAATGGACAATGCCCACCATACCATGAGATCACTTGATCCCGCTTGGTACATCTTCTATGCTTTGTGTGTTGATCTATTTGAATCACTCCTTGTATTTAGTCTCGATCAACCTTGAATCTTTCCAACTCTCTTCATTAAGAAGATATCTTGAAGGTAAACATGAATGTTCGCACAATCTTCTTCTTCAAGACATGCTTGCAATAGGCTCAACTCTCACATGACCAATCTTTGGATAAATCCTTGAATAGCAGCTTGGTCAACACATATTCTTCTTCTAATAACCTTGAAACCAACAAGTGGTCTTCAAGCAATACCTATGGACAAACCCTACAAATATAACTCAAGGCAACCATTAGTCCATAGAGATTCTCATCAATTACCAAAACCAAACATTGGGGCATCACATGTTCTTTCAGTTATACCTCAAAAAACCATACACCTGTCAAGGCGGCATTAAAAACCCACCAAAAAGCTAAAGCAAAGATTCTTGTTCGATTTACAGAAGGCTTTAGAGCATCAACAACCGGTCTCCTCGAATTTGGCTCCTCAAATATCCTTCTCCTTTGAGGGGATTCAAATTTCGAGGCACACGGTCTCACTAAACATGCTCTAGGTCTTAGTATAGGTAGGCATCTCTGGCTCCTACAACCTGCTCCTATCAGTTGTATTTTGATGAACATTATCGTTGAATAATAAAGAGGGTGTGTTTAGACTAAAATAATATTCTATAGTCGGCTTCCTCGAATTTGGCTCCTCAAATACCCGTGGGCGCGTCCGGTTAGTGTCTGGATGTGTCCATTTTAAATCCTTATTTGTGCATGTATGCAACCATATTCTTCATTTTATCTTCAGATTATCCGGTCACATGCATATGATTGATGTGGATGGAGAAATAGAAAGGAGAAAGAATAAATATAAGATGCATGGTCTGTGTTGGGCCATGTCCTACGTGACAGACTGATCGAGCATTAACCTGACATGCCAGCTAGCCCTTATAACATCTTTATATATGGGTTGAATATAAGAATTCATGGACAATCAAGAAGTCTATGGTTGAGTGGCTTTTTTCTTTGAGATAAATACACTCGCGGGCACTATAGTTGTGATCGAAGCACGATACGGTCAGTGAACTTTGGAATATGCATGATACAGTCATTGAATATGATGTGATGTGAAAATACGGTCACTATAGCATGTACACGGTGGGTACAGGGCGGTTGACCAACTGTTGACTGGTCGTCTAGGCTAGGTGGCGAACCGGGGAGGCGCTGTCGTCGATATTTTACTTTCAACCCATCACGGAATCCACCCATTCACCCCCTCCTCCACTCACGTCGCCTCTTCATCTTCTATTAGAAACAGGGGAGCGGCAGCACAGGCGACGCTGCTCCTGGTGATCATCGACGGAGCAGGCAAGTTGAGGCGTGGTACTCCTCAGCGGTTGCATAGGCGGCGGCGCCGCGCGTCTTCTTCTCGCTGGAGGAGTCTGGAATGGCTCTTGTTCGTCGCGCAGAAGGAGCGCCGCCCCCTGTGTATAGTAAGTTTCCGCCCCCCATGGAACCCGAGCCTTTGTGCGTTTTGATCGTCAAAAGACATCCTTTTAGGGCCGCATTTCCATCTACGATGTGTTCTAGTTGCAAGGTAGGACCGATTGCTCTAGGGTTTTCAGTCAGGATTTGGGGGTTAAGGGAATTGGGGCTTAAGGTTTTTGATAGTTAACCAAATTGAAGCTCTCATCGATTGTGATGCATCTAGTATTGTTGTTGTTGTGTCAGGTCATCGAAGGAGCAATTTTTCAGTGCAGATCAACCATGGTGGCTTTTTTGTTGGCGAAGGCAGAAACCGTTCTTATGTAGATGGATGTGCCATTTGGTATGATCAACTGGAAAGGGTCACCTGGTCTCCTATTATGATTGAAAACCTTGTGGAAGAAATAGGTTATGAGATGGCAGGGAGGCTTAAGGTTTTCTACCGTGTCCCCATCCTGACACTTAGCACAAATGGTCTAAGGGCGATTACTTATGATGAATAGGCTGGCAGAATGCTAATGTTTCTTGATATTGGTCACCACTTTTTCAACATATATTTGGATCATGATGATAGCTTCTCTGCTAACCTTAGTGAGGATGATGTTGTGCATCATCCAAGAGCTAGTCTGCCTCTAGTTTTCAGCCCATCAAG
Organism: Triticum dicoccoides; assembly: GCF_002162155.2. Lineage (NCBI taxonomy): Eukaryota > Viridiplantae > Streptophyta > Magnoliopsida > Poales > Poaceae > Triticum > Triticum dicoccoides. Next base: position 198,770,087 of record NC_041383.1, read on the forward strand.
GAGAGTGCATAGCAATGCAGAGAATGCAGAAGCTCAGGCAGAAGCAGAGCAAGGAGAAGCTCAAGCACAATCAGAGCATGGAGAAGCTGAAGCGGAGCATATTCAGGTAGAAGCAGAGCATGGAGAAGGACATCAAGCACAAACTAGGACTGATCATTTAAGTCCTAGTTAGTTAATTACCACTTCACATTTATAAGGACAACACCATTACAAGACAATTGACATAAAATAGGACTGATCATACAAGTCAATTGACATAAACTAGGACTGGACAGAAACATTGAGAATAACAAGCATTGCAGATTCATCATAAAATAAACAGCACACAGTATTAACATTCCCACTTAACATTCCATTTCATCCAGCTGAAACAAAAGAGTTCACCACCACCATTAAAAGACACCATAGTTCAGGACAGCCACATGACATTTCTCCTTCAGCTAACACCATAGTTCACCACCAGCATTACAATACACAAAATAACTAGGACTGACACATGAAGAACCTAGCAGCAAAGACATATCAACAGCACAACATCAACAATCTTCTTCACTTCTTCAGCATGATAACCACCAGTGCTGCAAGGCCTAGCACCACCACAACACACCAACATCATCTTCATGAGCATCACCAGCTCTCTCCCAAGCATCATCAGTGCAGCAGCTTGCTACCTTGTCATCAGATTGACACTGTCATTCTTCAAAACCTTCTTACCCAAGCTGACAGATCCATTCATATAGAACAGTTCTTGTGCTTTCAGAAGTTCCTCCTGCGTTCCTCCGCCGCACCCATAGCATCCACAGCCGCATCGCCGGTAAGATAATGCTTGTCAACAAGATACTCAACATACTCCAACTCCCACCGCCAGAAATCACAAGTCGCCTATCCCAAACCAGAGACGAATTTGTCTAGGTAAAAAAAGCTTCAATCTTTGGATCCAGAACATGAGCCAAATCATGGAAAAGATGTAAATCCAACAGCAAAAACTTACCCCATGCTTCTGGCACTTGTAGAAGACCCACCCGTCGTGCTTCTCTGTTGTGGAGACGTACATGCGCACGTTCTCCTTGCAGGTCGGGCAGCGGGCTAGCGACAGCGCCAATGCCCAGCGGCGGAGAGCAGAGACGGACAAATTGGCGGCAGACATGGGCGCTAGAGGGCAAGGAACTGCCCTCCTCGATAGGAATCGACGGCGGCGGCGGCGAGGGGAGGCGGGGCAGAGTGAGGGAGGCGGAGCAGAGCGACGAGAGTGAGAGTGAGGGAGGTGGAGCCGCGGGTTAGGGATTTGACGGGGAGCCGCGGGTTAGGGATTTGAGACGATGGGGAATTTTGCTCTTTTAAAAAAACCTCCATGCAAAATTGGCCGAATCAAGACGAACTACGTGGCGGTTAACAGTTGGTCAAACCCACCGTGTACGTGCTACCGTGACCGTATTTTCATGTCACATCGTATTCAGTAACCGTATCGAGCATATTCCAAAGTTCGATGACCGTATCGTGCTTCGATCGCAACTACAGTGACCGTGAGTGTATTTATCTCTTTTTCTTTCTCTCTTGTTCAAATGGAGACCGGGCTGTCCTCTCGGACTTTAGGGAGGATTTAAGGGTGCCAGCTGTAGGTAAGATGACATCTATTCTAGTTTATACTTCTTCCGTCTCAAAATAAATGACTCAATTTTCTACTAACTTTATACTAGAAGTAGATCGATGAAATGCACCCTTCAGCCGAATATAAGAAGAAAGAAACGCACCCTCAATCACCACGCCACGCCGGATGCTAGCACCTCCACGAAGTGATTGACCGTACGTGGCTTGCGTCGTCGCGCACCACCACCGCCGTTGCATCACGCAAATTAGCATTTTTCCTTCTCTCAGAGACGCACATACGTTTACGATAGCCCTGGCCTGGCAGCATGTACACCTGCAAGCGCGCGTCGGCGCGTGGCGGGTCTTAAGGCATTCGTTATAATCATTACTTAGAGAGAAAGAAATCTCAAGGCACGACCACCCACGCGGCCTCGGCCCATCTTTGCTGCATGCTCACGGCCGATGGCACGTTGCCTTCAGGCGATGGCGATCAAAGGCCAGAGGATTGCACCGGTCGGCTGGATTCCGTCGCTTTCAGCTTGCGGATGCGGATGCGGATGTAGCCCTCCGTGGCGCTAAATAATTTTATGACCGGAGTGGAGGTGAAGCTAGCGCGCCAACAACACGCGATCTTTGCTTTGGAAGATCTCGCACGCACGCACCATCTCCGGCTCTGCGCTTCCGCCGACGACGAGCACGTGGTAGGCGTGCCATATCCAACGGCGGGATCATTCATGAAAGATCGAAGTGGCACATGGAGATTCGATGGCGCCGTTCGGAGGTGTGGAAGAAGACGAGTATGTGGGTAGCTGATGGTTCAACTGAAGCTAAGCGAATTAAGTAAGGGTTGTCGCGGATCAACCACAATTCCAACCTCCAAACGGGACATTGATCTCTTCAATTGAACACAAATATACGTTAAGATACGGGGATTGCGCCAAAACGAGCCGTTGATATTTTCGGGGAGAAGGTCGAACCAATATTGGCCACCCCTGGCCAAAGCCCTCCACTTTTGTTTGTGGGAGGGAGTGGATGGATTTTTTTTTTTTTGAACAAGAGGGAGTGGATGGATGATGAGCCGATGTCCATGGACGAAAACAAGCATGTCACGGCTTACTTTCTCCGGGACAAGACTAATCGGGAGCACTATCGGCAGGAGCATGTGATTCTGCGAGATCTTTGCCGTCGCGCTCTCAGTCTCACCCACACCTGAAGATTGCGCCAATCATGAGATGATGACCCCCACTCGCCCCTGCTTCCAACTAAGTTCCATCTCTAATAGTGGCATAAACTATGCTACCTACAGCACTGAGCACAGTTTCTTTCCATTCAGGGAAAGTGCACGCACACGCCTACACCCCTGTCACGTCACAGATATGTTATTTTTCCTACGTCGGAAAAGTGAGATATCATATCAGAACGAACATGGCAGGCAGGCAGGCTAGGGGGGCTGGAATCATGCCCCATTACCGTTACCCACTCTTTTTTGTCACGGGTGCCGAATTTCGCCGAGCATTGTATGGGTGAGCACACTTTGAAGAGATGAGATACCAGATGGTACGTACGTAGTCTACCTAGAAACAGAAGCAAGGAAAACAGAAAACCAGGAAAGAGCATCTTCAGTAAGGTTGACAAAACCCAGAGTCCATCTTCAGCTTGACAAACTCCAGAGTCCATTTCCCGCAAAAAAAAAAAAAAAAAACCAGAGTCCATCTTCCAGAAACATCTTCGACGCCGCTGCATGCAGATTTTGCACAGGTTGAAGATTTTCTGTCAAGATGCTTAGCTCTCTCTCTGTCCTATTTTAGTTACTTGTCGCTCAAACTGATGTATCAAACACTAGTAAGGGCATGTACAATGATTGATAAAATAGTTATATCTTAAGTCTTATATTAAAAGATGACAAAAAAAATGCCTACAATGGCTCTGGTCAAGTCAGTTCTATGCTCCCAAGCGGTGTACTCCATTACGCCTCTTATTGTACCACCAAGCACGCTCCATAATCTAACCAAGATTGAAAGAGCTTTTCTCTGGTCTGGAGGGGACAAAACGACAGGCGCCAAATGCAAGGTCAATTGGGATACGGTCTGTAGACCGAAGGAATATGGTGGCCTTGGGGTTCTTAACTCTGACAAGTTTGCACGTGCTCTTCAGTTGCGATGGCCTTGGTATGAATGGAAGGAACCCCACAGATTATGGGTAGGATTTGGCAACCCTTGCCCGGAGGGTGATCTCAACTTCTTTTATGCTTCGACTTCCATCACAGCGGGGGACGGCGCCAAAACGCCTTTCTGGGACTCCTCTTGGCTCTTCGGCCACAAACCCAAGGATATTGCACCGCTAATTTTTGAGGCTTCGAGGAGAAAGAATCGGAAGGTGCGGGAGGCTCTCAAAGGCGATGCATGGATATTCAAAATCAACTTCAACATCGTCATCTCTGTTGATCACATTCGGGAATTTTTCTCTCTATGGATGCTTGTGAATGACGTTCACCTTGATGAACAACTTGAAGATGACATTGTTTGGAAGCACTCGAGCGATGGGATCTACATGGCGGCCACCGCGTACAAGGCCCAGTTCCTTGGATTAAATCACTCCCCTATGGGTCACATTGTTTGGAAAGTCTGGGCTCCCCCAAAGGTAAAAATTTTCGCATGGTTGGCCCTCCAAGATAGGATGTGGACTGCCGACCATTTGGAACAAGCGCAACGCCCGGGTGTTCCGGCACAAGTGCGCGCCGCCGCCTATCCTTCTTAACATCATCATGGACGAGGCAAAGCTTTGGGTTACTGCGGGTGCTAAAAGGCTAGGGTTTATTATCTTGCGTGAGTAGTCGTCATGCCGTGTATTTGGGTGTTACTGTAAAACTCTAATCTCTATTCCTCTCTTATTTAATAGATGAGGCAAATCTTTTGCCTCCGTTTTGAAAAAAAAGAAAAAAATAATAACTAGTTATTTCTAAAAACATGGTGAGACATATTGTGCTAAATGATCATCTATTGTCTTCTCTTAATTAAGAGAAGACAAGCCATTTCTTATCAATTCTTTCTCCTCCACCTCGTCATTTATCCTACATGGCATTGCTAAGATAGACCATTATACATGCCCTAACATACCAGAAGTCCGTAACTTCTTAGTACTCCACAGTTTGTTACACTGACTCAGCTGGCTCCCAGCACATACTGACGACCTGCCTGAACAGCTGACCTAGCTGAAGGCAAGCCAGCCAGACCAACCATCAACTGCAATTTTCATGTAGTGACAGGACATACGTAGAGCCTGAAACCATGCCACAACGTTCTCTCCAACTACATGTAATCCGAGATTTTTTTTTTTGAAACCATAATCCGAGATTTCCATGTTGAATCAGAGGGTCAGAATGTACGCAGAGGTCAGCAGATTGAAACATGCACTAGTAGCTCGACCCACGTTGGCACACTAGTAGCAACCGGCTTAACACATGAACCTCATGACACATCACTGATAAGGCGTTTGTAACCGAGATGAACTGGCGCGGCGCAATGCATGCACGGGTCCCGAGTTCTGGTGCTCAGGCCACTATTTTTTTTTGCCTAAGTAGCATAAGTTATGGGCATGCAGATCTGCAGGACAAATGTTTCACGGATTCAAAAATATTCAAAATCTCACTACAAATTTTCTTGAAGCACCACGCTACTACGACTCGACATGACAACTCACTCACAGACACCAGATGTTTCTCCCGAACAAAAACAAAACACACTAATAACTCTTCATCTAGAAGACCAAAATTACCCCATCAAGACAGCATGCGCGATTGCTCGCTGACCTCGAGCAGGAGTAACCCATGGCTAGCTATAGCTTCCTTCAATGGCTAACGGATCGGCCGCGCAAAGACGGAGCTAGCTAGCCGTACATGCATGGAGATGACCAAAAAGCAGTAGTGCTACTAGACCCTGGCAAGCTAGCCTCCAACGGCTAGCCAATAAATACTAGGCAATAAAGCAAGTAACGCTGGCGCCGCCGACAGGCTAGGTAACGTAGACGGCGGCGGTAGCATGCAGGTGCAGCTCTCTCTGGCCCTAGCGAGCCACGGCCCTGCAGACCAGCGGCGTGGCCATCTCCAGCGACATCTTCAGGCGCTCTGACAGGTCGACGCCCCCCGAGGCCGCGGTCGCGGGAGCCCACTCGAACCGGTGCAGCAGCTGGGCGAGCCAGAGGTGGACGGTGGCGAGGGCCAGCATCTTGCCGGGGCACACGCGCCGCCCGGCGCCGAACGGGGCCAGGCGGAGGTCGCTGCCCAGCACGCTCACCTCCTCCTCCATGAACCGCTCCGGCCGGAACAGCTCCGGCTCGGGCCACACCGCCGCGTCGTGCGCGATGGCCCACATGTTCACCATCGCCGTCGTGCCGGCCGGGACGAGGTGGCCGCCGACGTGCGCGTCGTGCACGGCCAGCCGCGCCCACGAGAGGAGCGGGCCCGGCGGGTGCATGCGCAGCGTCTCCTTGACGATGCACTGGATGTAGGGGAGCCTCGCCACGTCCTCGTCCATCACGGCCCTGCCCCGCCCCACCACGGCGTCCAGCTCCGCCCGGGCCTTCGACTGGATCTCCGGGTGCAGCACCATCCTGGCCATGATCCACTCCATCAAGATCGCCACCGTGTCCGTCCCTCGAAAGATCATCTCCTGAAACGTACAGTCCGTATTATTAGCAAACGCACGACGACGACTTGAATGCAATCAGTCGTACTCTGGATCTTTTTGTCGGTATGCCTGTAGAGTACAGAGTTTCGCCGAGCCTTACCCAAAGAACGGCGATCATGTCGGACTCTGACATCTTGTCTTCTCTGTCGAGGCCGAGGAGCACATCGACGAAGTCGCCGGAGAGCTCATCCGCAATGCCTGATCCGCTGGCGCGCCTCGCTTTGTGCTCCTGAATGATGTTACCGACATACGCCTCCACCTGCCGGACTAACCTGTTGCACCGGCGTCGCACGCCCTGGAGGTCGAGCCACTTGAGGAATGGCAGGTGATCTGCCCAGTTGAACGTGCCGAGGAGGTCGTACCCTTCGTTTACCATCTCCTCCACGACGACTCCTTCTTGGCTTGTGAAGTCATCGTAGCGCTTGCCGAAGACGACGGCCATGACGTGGTTTAGGGACGCCGCGTGCAGGAACCGCCGAGGGGCGACTTCGCCGTGGCGGGCCATGAGGGAGGCGACGTCGCCGAGCATGCGCGTCCCAATAGAGGAGCGATGGGGTGCGGAGGCCGCCACGCGGCGCGGGCCGAATAGGTGCGCCGCGGCGAGACGGCGGAGGGCACGCCAGTGAGCGTCGCCCGACGGGGCGAAGCCCATTGCGCGGTGGAAGAGGAGGTGGCGCGCCGCGTCCTTCACAGGGCGGTCGCCGAACGCCGGGTTGACGAGTATCTCACGCGCCGTATCTTGCCGGCTCGACACGACCACGCGGGTGAGGCCGACGGAGAAGGACATCAATGCCGCGCCGCCATGGACAGAGCGGGACAGCGCCGCCATGACGCGGTGCGCCACGGGGCTGGAGAGCGCGGTGACCACGCCTGGTGGGCCTGGAGGCGGGCGACGGCAGAGGGACAAGGCCCACGCCGGACCGCCCGGTGAGAGCCACAGGAGGGAGGCGGCGAGGAGAAGCACGGCGAGCAGGGGTGGGAGCAGGGTGGTAGCCGGGAGGAGGAGCAGGAGGAGGGAGTCTTCCGGGCCGGTAGCCATGGAAAGATCCATGGCAGTGCCTGGTGTGGGATTCTTGAGAAGTTTCTTGGAAGCAAATGGTTCGAAGGTGAGGCTGAGATGAGAAGGCGAGTGGGCGTTTAAATAGGAGAGCTTGGCCCTGCAAACATTTGCCAATGTATTTTTCACTGCCGAGGAAATAGAGGATAGTATTATGTGTCTAATGAATTTTCTTAATTACCAAGCGTTTCAGTACAACCGTGTAACAGTCCATGATGAGTAGCAATTAGCTGTACAAAATAATGAACAGAATTTTGGCAAACGGTGTGACCTTTCAGGTTGATGCAGTTTTAATTTCGATTCACCTTTTCTCGCCCTGGTCCGTCGTCCGAGGACGTCTAGCGGACGCCCGTAGCTGCTGATGCGCCGCACGGAGCGCAGGACGTGTGCCGGCGCGCGAACCGTCCGGTTAGAAAGTGCATGCAGCGGCAGCAGGGATAAGCGAATTAACTACGGCGTCGCGCCGAGTCCACAGAGATCCTACCTACACTATAGATAGATAGGCGTTGGCGGCTTGGTGGCGGGCTGGAGCTACGCAGCTAGCTATAGCTCCGGATTGGCTGTCGATGCATGAACAAGGCACGCACCGTGGTCCGGGTGTTTGACAAGGCGATCCAGTGGGCAAGACGCGGCTCTTTTCACTATTTTAAATCTTTCAGAAAACTTTCACACAAAATGAACTTCACACAAAACTATTTCACCATCCGACCCTTTTGACAACACCCCAAGTCGTGGCGTTTCTTCTCTATTTGATCGACACGCTATGTGATAGGGCAGAAACGCCAAAGTATGTCGCGTTGCTGGAAACGCCAAGAGTGGCTGGCGTTGCTGCCCGAGCATGAAACGCCGTGGGTGTTGGCGTTGCAACTAGCTTGTTCATATTGCTATTTATTTATAAAGTGGAGCAACGCCGGTTAGTTCAGCGTTTTCAAATAGAAAAGAAACGACACGGCTTGTGGCGTTACCAAAAGGGTCAAATTATGAAATAGTTTTGTGTGAAGTTCATTTTATGTGAAAGTTTTCTAAAAGGGTCAAAATAGTGAAGAAGGCCGCAAGACGCGCCCACTGGGACACCGGAGCGCCGCAAGTACGTATAGCGCAGGCGCCTCGCGGGCAAAGACTAGTAGGAAGGAATTGCATGTACCATCACTATTGCACAAAACGCCTACTATATGGGTTTGTTGCAGAAGATATCATATATTGATGTAACATATTGCAGCTCTGGATGGACCTCGTCTCCATCGCTGGTACTATTACTTTTAAAGACTGTGAGGATACTCCGGTGTGGAAGTATAGTGCAAATGGGCAATACTCTGTTAAATCCTTTTACAATATTGTAAACTTTAGAGGTATCCTCCCTGTCCATACACAAAATGTGTGGAAGCTGAGGATTGTCCCTAGAGTTCAAATTTCTCTTTGGCTAGTATATAATAATAAGATTCTAACCAGGGATAATCTTGCTAAGAGGCAGCATGTCCCAGACATGACTTGCGTATTTTGCTCTGAAGCAGAATCTTGCCAGCATCTATTTTTTGATTGTGTAGTGTCGATTGAACTCTGGAGAACTATTGCGGACATATCAGGAGTTGGCAAGGTCTAATATTGAGAACCGTGCAGCCTGGTGGGTGTCCAATAAGAAACATGCAGTGGTGAATGCTTTACATGCAGCTGCGATGTGGGGTCTCTGGAAGATCAGGAATAACCCGTGTTTCAATCGATCTGTGTGGTATGGTATGCAGAAAATCTGGAGATAGGTGGCCCTGGAGCTGGCAGCGTGGGAGGTCCTCTTCTCAAACAATGCAAGAACGCAGGTCTCTGCTATGGTGGAAAAAATCGAGAAATTGGCCAGAGATCCTCCTATGCTGATGTGGCCAGACCCCGGCTGATCCTCTCAAGCTGCACAGGGGGGCGGGACTGGTGAGGAAACAAAAGGAGAAAAGAAGATTGATGCTGTTGTTACTCCCCTTCTGGCTGTATTAAGAGCAGACTAGATGAAAATCCCCCTGTGTACCTCTTATATTTACTTTCTGTTTTAGTAAACTTGAGCTTTCAGTAGACCTGGGCTGTGCTTGTAACCTGGTGCAGGTTAGTCCCAGGTAGCTTTTTCTTGTGCTGAGACAGCTGCTGATGCTGTGCTCCGCGGACTGTATTGGTGTAAGCTTGTCACACTGATTTCGTTGCATGCAATGGAATCGGGGCTTCGTGCCCTTTTGCTCTAAAAAAAACATATTGCAGCTCGATCTAATCTAGTGTTTGAATACATTGACATAATTTAAGACAAATGAGTCCTAAGTGCACACGTGGCAATAAAAACCGGTCACATCAGCCAATATATTACACCATCATCATCTTCAAAACCTGTGGTCCAATTGAGCCGAAGCTTTTCCAAATTAGTATTGAATACATATAATATTTACTGGAACTGTTTCCCATTTTTCTAAAAATGTCAAAATTTGAACCAAAAATACGTATGGGCTAACTATTACTTCCATTATCTAGCAAACCATTGATCCAAATGGGGTAAAACTTTTTGAAAATGGTACTGTAGACATGCGAAATTTATTGGATTTTTTTTATATTTTCTAAAATTGTTAAATTTTGAACCAAAATTTGAATGAAACAAGTTTGGCATGTGATCACCAGCATCATAAACATGGCAGCTATTAGATTTAGCATCCTAGTAGTTGCTATGTGGCCACTACAACAAATAAGTTGTGATATGGCCAATACAACCATCACAAAATAATATGACTAGTCTCACACTCCTAGTATCGATGAGGTGCTCCAGCTCCCAGCGGCCGGCGATTGCATCTACCCGCCACTGCCACCGCCATCGTCATTGCCATCGTCACCGACACCGCCTACAGCCATCGAGACATACACGCTGGCAGGACGTCGTGCGGGAGGGTCAGCACGCCGCCGGTGTAGCTCGGAGCGTCGAAGGAGGGGGAGGCCTACCTTGATCAGTGGCGCCACCGGGCGCTAGAGGAGGAGTGGGCCGATGGGAAGTGCCGCATGCAACGCCGAGTGCGACAAGGAGGAGCGCCGGCAGCGCTCGTCGCGCGAGAAGGAGGAGTGATGGGAGCAGGAGGAGGAGGCGCGCGCGACGCTAGGCAGGCCCGCCGGAGGAGGTTGTGCTGGCGGCCTACTAGATGACGTTCCCCTGGGCGTAGTCGCCGGAGTTCTTCGATCTCACCCACTCCAATGACAAGGACGACACTTAGGTATGTGGGCGAGGACGGCTAGGAGGCCTTTATTTTTATTTTTATTATATTTTTATGTTTAATTATGTTTGAAGTGGACTTTGGCCCGCGGTTTTAATGTTTAAGTAAAATCGTATGTTTTAAATTTAAATATTTGTGTGCCTATTTAGTTTTTTAAGACCATGCGGACAAATGCGGCCACGGTGGGCGCATCGACCGAACCAAATAAAAAACCGGACACGCGCATCTGCTCGGCGGACTCAAAACAGACAAAAGGCGGACAAAATCACGTTTCCTTGAATCGGCCTGTTGGAATTGCCCTTGCAAGTGGGACCTATTTGTTTGGAATTATGTCAATGTATCTAAACACTAGATTAGACCTATTTGCAATGTATTACACTAATATGTGATGTTTTTTGCAACAAACCCGTATAATATGTGTTTTATGCAACACCAATAAGTGGTGATTTGTGCAATTCCCTCATACTAGTGGGGAAGAAAGATGCTCACCGTCTTTGCTCGCCAGAAAGCGCCTCAGGTTTGCTGCCAAGGTTTGAAAACGACAACACAAGTTCATTCCCATTTTTTATGATAATTGCAAATTTATTATTGACCTGGTAGACTTTCTGGAGGAACATCGTCGGCTCTCTCCTACCGAGGGTGAGCTGTGTTGTGATGCTCATCTTGCGCTGGAGGACTCGTTTGTGCGGCAAGTAGCCTACTGGCGGCAACATGGGAAGTGTCGTGCCGTGGTGGAGGGCGACGAGAATACCGGCTACTTCCACTCCCGCCCGTCCCATCGACGCCGCTGCAACGCCAACCGGGTGCTCACCGTCGACGGCGTCGAGCTTATTGCTCACAACGCTAAGGAGGCGGCGCTGCGGTTTCTACTCCAACCTGCTTGGTCGGGCCCCCCTCACCTCCTGGGGCTTCGACTTAGCGTCCCTCTGCGCCGATGCGCCCTCTGTCGATGGTGCCTCGCTGGTTGCGCCGTTCTATCGGGACGAGATCCGCGCAGCTGTCTTCGCTTTGGACCAGGCAAGCGTTGTCGGTCCGGATGGGCTTGGGCCTGCCTTCTACTAAGCCGCCTAGCCGGCGGTTGCAAATGACCTGCAGCCCTTCTTTGACGATGTCCGCAACGGCTGTGCGCGCCTCGACGGGATCAACAAGGCCCTCATCGCCCTGCTTCCCAAGATGGAGTGGTGCCGCCTCCGGGGGGATTTTCGTCCTGTTTCTCTTCAGAACGGTGACATGAAGATCTTTAGCCGAGGTCTGGCCACGCGGCTTCAGCGGCAGATTGGCGCCCTCATTGATGAGGACCAGTCCAGCTTCCTGTCCAGCCGCAACATTTCGGAGAACTTTGTTTACACTACGGAGCTCGTATAGTGCTGCCGTAAACGAGGGGCCTCGGGCTGGTGTTAAAGCTCGACTTCGCCAAAGCCTTTGATTCCGTCGCCTGGACCAGCCTTCGCCGGATCATGGAGGTACAGGGGTTTCCGGCTGCCTGGTGTGACTGGATGGCTCTCATCCTCAATTCTTCGAAGGCTGTGCTGCTCCTCAATGGTGTCCCTGGGCGGTGGTTCGTGGTATGGAAGGGGCCACATCAGGGTGATAATGTCCCCCCTACCTCTTCCTCCTGGTCGCCGACATGCTCCAACGCATGATCCGGACGGTCGGGGCTCTTCAGCATCCTATGGTTGAGGGGGAGCCGCCGGTTGTGCTTCAGTACGCCACGACACATTGATCATCATGAGCACTGTCCCGGAGGCTGCAGCGCAGCTGCGCGTCATCCTTGACCTTTTCGCCGCCGCGACGGGGCTCGTCATCAACTTCTCCAAGAGCACCCTCGTCCCCATGCATGTCGATCTAGTGGTGCTCGCGGCTATCGAGGCGTCCTTCGAGTGCAGCGTTGGCTCCTTCCCTCAGTCCTACCATGGGTTGCCACTCTCCTGCAACAAGCTCAAGCTCGATGACTTTACCCCCATGATTGTTAAGGTGGACCGATACCTTGCGGGGTAGCGGGAGGGACTGTTGTCCCCTGCGGGGCGTCTGGTGATCATCAACGCAGTGCTTGACTCCATCCCTGCATACGCCATGGCAGCCATGCGACAGTTTTGGCTAAGCTGGACGGTTTACGGCGGGCGTTCCTGTGGAATGTTGTTGATCAGGCCTCTGGCGCTTAGTTTCTTGTAGATTGGGAAAGGGTTTGTTGGTCCAAGGTCAAGGGCTCTTGGGGAATGTAGCATGCAATTTCAAAAATTTCCCTACGCTCACGCAAGATCTATCTAGGAGATGCATAGCAATGAGAGGGGGAGAGTGTGCCTACGTACCCTCGTAGACCGAAAGCGGAAGCGTTTGACAATGCAGTTGATGTAGTCGAACTTCTTCTAGCTCTGACTAATCAAGTACCGAACATACGACACCTCCGAGTTCTACACACGTACAGCTCGATGACGTTCCTCGCCCTCTTCATCCAGAAAGGTGTTGAGGAAGTAGATGAGTTCCTTTAGCACGACGGCATGGTGACAGTGATGGTAAAGTGATCCGCACAGGGCTTCGCCTAAGCACCGCGACAATATGACCGGGGGTGTAAACTGTGGAGGGGGCGCCAAACACGGCTAACAGTTGATGTTGTGTGTTGTAAGCGCCCCCTCCCCACATATATATAGGTTGGAGGGGAGGAGAGGCAGCCAATGGGGAGCCCCAAGTAGGCCGAATCCTACTTGGGATCCTCCCCAAATCACCCTCTCCCTTCCTTATTTTGCCGGAAAAGAAAGGGAAGGGAGAAGAGAGAAAGGAATGGGGGTCGACCCCCCTAGTTCCTTCTCCAATTCGTGCTCCTGCCCGGGGGGGGGGGGCACCCCTTGTGGGCTGGTGTGCTCCCCTGTTATGGCCCACATGGCCCATATCTTCTCCCTGGGGGTTCTGGTAACCCCTTCGGTCCTCCGATATGTACCCGGTACCTTCCGAAACACTTCCGGTGTCTGAATACTATCGTCCTATATATAAATCTTTACCTCTCGACCATTTCGAGACTCCTCGTCATGTCCGTGCACTGGTACACGTCAGTGCTATACAAAATGTTTTTAACCCCTTCCCACGACGGCATTTGGAACCATCGCCAAGTGAGAGTGGGCGATAGGAGGGGTCCTTCCCACACGACCCAGAAATCATCGGGGATAGGCCCTCCTGGGACACCAAATGAGTTCGTGTGCGATCAGGTGACCCATTGAAACCCAATCATTTCCGTAGGTATGTACATCCCACACAGTGAATCCCAGAAAAAAATTCCGTAGGTATGTATATCACACACATTCAATCCAAGGAATAGATTTCCGTTCTTATGTACATCCCACACAGTCAATCCAGGGAAAACGTTTCCGTTCATATGTACATCCCACACAGGTTTATGTATAGGCTCGTGTGTGATACGTGTAACTATCACACACGCTCTGCCTTGGTTAAACGTTTGCTTTTATCAACTACATCACACACGATTTGATGAAGAAAACTGTGTGGCATTGGGCTATCCATCACTAGCGCTTTTACTTCTAGAACCGTTTGCAAAGTTCCATGACCCATTTTGCAGATTTATTAGTTTACAATTAATAATTCCAGTATTACAGAAATTCACATTTCATATCGAATAGCTGTTTGCCAATTTCATATCAGGCACATAGATATATTTTAACATCACAGTACGATAGCTACCGAAAAACAACACAATACATCATATAGATAGTTCAACTTCATAAGAACAATATTAGAACAATATATTCATTTCCCTAATCGAGATCATCCAGGCTCGCCTTATCCACCTCTGCTTTCAGTTCAATAAGAACCTGGTTTGCACTGGCCAACTAGGAAAGTGCCTCCTTCTTCGCCAACACCATCTTAGCAAATATAATTTTAAAAAAAATCCAAGCTCATTCTCCACCTTCCTATTTTTATCCCGCATCTTCAAATATTCTTCAGCGTTGACAACACTATCTCTAAGCCTACCTCTGTTCTCTTCCTGATACATGCTCTAGAGCTTTGCTAGGCACATCTTCAAAGACTGTGGCCACTCTTGATCAACCCACTCTAAGTAAGAACACTTCCTTTCATCCTATAATATTTAAAACTAGATCAATAACAATTGTATGGAAAATGGGTTTATAGCAACATAGAAAATCACCAATACTTATTTTGAAAAACTGAAGAAATAGGTTAATTATGACATATCTTCTCAAAAAGATCAATGTGCAAATGAATTAATTTCTACTGACATAACAACCAAATTTTGAAACATCAGAAGCTATCATTAACTACAACAACGCTACAAGTTCTTACTCATGTACTATAAATAACAAATTGAATATTTTAAGAGGAAGGTAAATATAACTGCGATAGCATAACGATAGTGTTTGGATGACAGCAAATTGATACTATCAAGTGTGTACATGCACAAATTTAGTAACATAGAACTAATAGCACTAAGGTGTCCATTATGTATGCCAAAACCGGTGTAAAGACAACTGTTGCTACATCTCGCACCGTGCCCTGCACTGGCGAGCTGATGCAGCGGGAAAAAATCAGGGACCCGAACTCCGGAGCACCTAGTTGCTCCGACATACAGTTCCTTCGTGCCATAAAGATTTAGTATTTTACTACTTGGCTGCTCGGATGTGTGGACAAGTTGGCTCCACAAACTGCTGAAGTGGTGCCAAATAATTTTGTAATGGCACCGTTGATGAGATGGCAACATTTTTAGATACTAGGTACAAACTGTGACACTATCTTAGGATGCGTTTTGTTGAAGGTGTGGTATGAATGGGTTGGAACCGTGACAGTGTCTGAATCACATCTAAAAAATGATTTGTAACAACGAAAGAGGGTCTAACCTTCTCTGCACATGCTAGAAACTTCCTCCCACTGTCCACAGATTCAAACGCAACTAGCTTCACACATGGAGATTGATGGTGACAACAAACAGACATATGTTTAGCCACCCCGCTCCATTCGTTGCACACTGATGGTCCTAGGGAACTACAAGAGGAAGAAATGACTCAAATCAACCGCCGGGTAAAAATCCTTCATTGAAAGTCATAGCCAGAGAGAGAGAAGAGAGGCATACCCGGGTGGTGAAGGAGTCGTCGTCGGAGGAGGAACCGCCGGAGAGGTCTTTGAAGAAGACCATGGCGACCCCGGTGGTAGGATGCCAGACGGCGAGAGAGAGGAAGCAAGCGAGGAAGCGGCTATAGCATAGGAAGGAAGGAAGGGGGAAACAGGGGAAATGTGACTTGTGGTCGGGGAGAAAAGGGGATGGGGAGGGGGAGGGTAGATATTTTGGTGGTAGGCCAAAAATTTCGAAATGTGGAGGGAAACTTTGTGCGCGCTGCCGCCGGACACTATTCACTTTGAACAATAGTGTGCATCATAAACGATTCTTCTGCTTAACGCGCATGGGATGAGTTTGATAATTGAAATTTTGGTGGAAATTTCCCTGCGTACGTCATTGCATAATTTAACATCGCTTGCTAATTTGGGAACACAAAAGAGCGTACCAGCACACAGACCAGACTTGCTGAATCGAGCAATTTTAGTAATTAAACAGAGTCAGTTCACCTAAACATTGCTCTAGCAAAAGACCATCATTAAAAACAAAGCCTAAGTACGAATAATTTTAACAAATCCGCCACCGCGCCGGCTTATGCATCGCCGGTGTGAGATGAGACGTCGATGACTTGTCCTGGCGACATGCCGCTGTTGGTGGACTCCGTGTCCCCCTGCCGAAGTCGACCGTGTCCTCGTCCTCGGCGCTGCCCTCAAGGTTGTAGTACTCGTAGTAGTGGCTGCGCCAGAGCTCGCGTTGGTACTCCACCGTTGATTCCTCAACGGAAAAACTCTTCTCTACCTCGAACTGGGCCACGTGCAACTCCTCCTCCCGGCGCTCCTCGATCTCCGCCACCTCCTGCATCTCCAGCTCCCGCTCGACGACCTCATGAGGAAGCAGGTGCTCCATGACCACCGCCGCCTTTTCGAACACGGGTTGCATGCTGGATTCCGAGGTGGCCTGGAATATCTTGGCATGGATGGCCTCGACCCGGGCCAAGGCGACATCAGTGGCATGGAGCGCAGCTCAAGCGCTCTCGACGTTTGCAGCCGCCGTCGCAGCAGCTGATGACCCACAAGTATAGGGGATCTATCGTAGTCCTTTCGGATAAGTAAGAGTGTCGTACCCAACGAGGAGCAGAAGGAAATGACAAGCGGTTTTCAGTAAGGTTTTCTCTGCAAGCACTGAAATTGTAGGTAACAAATAGTTTTGTGATAAGATAAATTGTAATGAGTAACAAGCAATGGAAGTAAATAAAGTGCAGCAAGGTGGCCCAATCTTTTTGTAGCAAAGGACAAGCCTGGACAATTTCTTATAATGAGAAAAGAGATCCCGAGGACACATGGGAATTATCGTCAAGCTAGTTTTCATCACGCTCATATGATTCGCGTTCGGTACTTTGATAATTTGATATGTGGGTGGACCGGTGCTTGGGTACTTCCCTTACTTGGACAAGCATCCCACTTATGATTAACCCCTATTGCAAGCATCCACAACTACGAAAGAAGTATTAAGGTAAACCTAACCACAACATTAAACATATAGATCCAAATCAGCCCCTTATGAAGCAACACATAAACTAGGGCCTAAGCTTCTGTCACTCTAGCAACCCATCATCTACTTATTACTTCCCAATGCCTTCCTATAGGCCCAAATAATGGTGAAGTGTCATGTAGTCGACGTTCACATAACACCACTAGAGGAAAGACAACATACATCTCATCAAAATATCGAACGAATATCAAATTCACATGACTACTAATAGCAAGACTTTACCCATGTCCTCAGGAACAAACGTAACTACTCACAAAGCATATTCATGTTCATAATCAGAGGAGTAATAATATGCATTAAGGATATGAACATATGATCTTCCACCAAGTAAACCAATTAGCATCAACTACAAGGAGTAATCAACACTACTAGCAACCCATAGGTACCAATTTGTGGTTTTGATACAAGATTGGATACAAGAGATGAACTAGGGTTTTGAGAGGAGATGGTGCTGGTGAAGATGTTGATGGAGATTGACCCCCTCCCGATGAGAGGATCGTTGGTGATGACGATGGTGATGATTTCCCCCTCTCGGAGGGAAGTTTCCCCGGTAGAATAGCTCTGCCGGAGCTCTAGATTGGTTCCACCTCGTGGCGGTGGAGTTTCATCCCGTAAGCTTGCCTCTGATTTTTTCCAGGGTAAAAGCCTTCATATAGCAGAAGATGGGCACCGGAGGGCCGCCAGGGGGCCCAGGAGATAGGGGGCGCGCCCAGTAGGGGTGGGTGCGCCCCCACCCTCCTGGCCTGGGTGTGGGCCCCCTCTGGCAGTTTCTTCGCTCAATAATTCTTATTAATTCCAAAACTGACTTTCGTGGAGTTTTAGGATTTTTGGAGCTGTGCAGAATAGGTTTCCAATATTTGCTCCTTTTCCAGCCAGAATTCCAGCTGCCGGCATCCCCCCTCTTCATGGTAAACCTTGTAAAATAGGAGAGAATAGCCATAAGTATTGAGATATAATGTGTAATAACAGCCCATAATGCAATAAATATTGATATAAAGGCATGATGCAAAATGGACGTATCAACTCCCCCAAGCTTAGACCTCGCTTGTCCTCAAGCGGAAGCCAAAATCGAAAAATATGTCCACATGTTTAAAGATAGAGGTGTCGATAAAAATAAAATATGGACATGAGGGCATCATGATCGTTCTTATAACAGCAACATCCCTTATGATTCCTTATGTTCAAGTAACAATCAATTCACAATGTCAAGGATGGTTCAGAAACTTCATTGGGAACTAACAAACTATCATCTCAGTCATTGAAGCAATTGCAATTTATCATAACATCAGAAAGAGTCAAGAATAGAGCTTTTCTGCAAGTCCACATACTCAACTATCATGTAGTCTTCTACAATTGCTAACACTCACGCAATACTTGTGGTTATGGAGTTTCAACCAGACACTGAGAAAGATAGGGGCTTATTGTGTTGCCTCCCAACGTATTCACCTTTAGGTGATGTCAACAATAATAGTTCATGCTAACTTACATCAATTGGATATATATATATATATTTATTTATATTTATATATATATCAAGATCTTTCAAAGACGAGGAGCTTGCCAAAGGATAAAATGAAAAAGGGAAAGGTGGAGATCACCTTGACTCAAGCATAAAGTAAAAGCATAAAGTAAAAGATAGGCCCTTCACAGAGGAAAGCAGAGGTTGTCATGTGCTTTTAGGGTTGGATGCACAAAATCTTAATGCAAAAGAACGTCACTTTATATTGCCACTTGTATATGGACCTTTATTATGCAGTCCGGCGCTTTTATTGCTTCCATAACAAGATCGTATAAAGCTTATTTTCTCTGCACTAATAAGTCATACATATTTAAAGAGCAATTTTATTGCCTACAACATGACAACTTACTTGAAGGATCTTACTCAATCCATAGGTAGGTATGGTGGACTCTCATGGCAAAACTGGGTTTAAGGATATTTGGAAGCACAAGTAGTATCTCTAATTGGTGCAAGGAATTTGGCTAGCATGAGGGGAAAGGCAAACTCAACATGTTTGGAAGGTCAATGACAATATACTTTAACTGAGATGTGAGAAAACATAAACCATTACGTTGTCTTCCTTGTCCAACATCAACTCTTTTAGCATGTCATACTTAATGAGTGCTTCACAATCATAAAAGATGTCCAAGATAATATATTTGTATGTGAAAACCTCTCTTTCCTTATTACTTCCTATTAATTGCAACGATGACCAAAACTACGTTTGTCAATTCTCAACAACTTTTATGCCTCATACTTTATATGTGTGAACTCATTACTATCCATAATATCAATATGAACTCTTTTATTCTTTCTATTCTTTCTACTTTCTCAAGATCATGGCAAGATAGCAAAGCCCTTGACTCAACACTAATCTTTATTATAGATAGCTCACGGACTCGATTACATAAAGAGATCACAAAGCAAAACTCAAAACATCGATACTAAAACTTCAATCTACTAGATCAAGATGCTACTAAAAGGATCGAACTAAATAAAACGGTAAAGATAAGAGTGTGTTGGTGATACGATACCGGGGCACCTCCCCCAAGCTTGGCAGTTGCCAAGGGGAGTGCCCATACCCCTGTGATTATGTCCTCGGAGGTGATGGAGGTGGTGATGATGATGGTGGATAGTCGCACATCGAGCGTAAAAGCTCCTCCAACTTGCGGATAACGCCCTTGAGTCCGACGATATGATCCTTCAACAAAATATTCTCGTGTGTGAGATACTTATTCTGTATGCGAGCTAAATCAATCATCTTGAAAGCTTCAATCTCAGTTGGAGTAAAGAGGTTAGGTAAGGGTTGAGGGATGTCTTCTTCTTCCACCACTAGAACTTGAACCTCCATGGCCTTCTTGATCCCTTCATCCTTGTTGATCCCTTCCGGTTCTTCTCTTTTCAGCTCTATGTTCAATAGCCAAGCATCCTTGTCTTCATTGTTGAAGGAGGGCGACGTCATGGTGCTCTAGATCTGTAACAGAAACAGCTCGAAACGAAAACAGAGGATATTTGCGTGATACGGTGGTCAAAGCCTTCGGGACATTATATAATGAATTTTTACCGACCAAAATACGTAACGTGCAAGAAAACGGAGTCCGGGAGGCACACGAGGTGGCCATGAGACAGGGGGGCACGCCCAGGAAGGGTGGGCGCGCCCTCCACCCTCGTGGAGGCCTCGTGTCCTTCCCGAACTACTTCTTTCTTTCCAAAATTCTTAAATATTCCAAAACGGATAAAAATTGCCATTAGAATTGTTTTGGAGTCGGTTTACTTACCGTACCACATACCTATTCCTTTTCGGAGTCTGAAACATTCTGGAAAGTGTCCCTTATGTATTCCTCCGGGGTTACAATCTCAACAATATTAGTTTCAACATTGATAGGATTCCCTGAGATATAATGTTTAATTCTTTGACCGTTCACCACCCTCGGACTTGTGCCTTCGAAGTTGTTGATTTTTATGGCACTAGAACGATAGACCTCCTGGATAACGTAAGGACCTTCCCATTTAGAGAGAAGTTTTCCTGCAAAAAATCTTAAACAAGAGTTGAATAATAACACATAATCACCTACGTTAAACTCACGCTTTTGTATCCTTTTGTCATACCAACGTTTGACTTTTTCTTTGAATAGCTTGGCATTCTCATAGGCTTGGGTTCTCCATTCATCAAGTGAGCTAATATCAAATAACCTCTTCTCACCGGCAAGTTTGAAGTCATAGTTGAGCTTTTTAATAGCCCAATATGCTTTATGTTCAAGTTCAAGAGGTAAGTGACAAGCTTTTCCATAAACCATCTTATACGGAGACATACCCATAGGATTTTTGTATGCAGTTCTATAGGCCCATAAAGCATCATCAAGTTTTTTGGACCAATTCTTTCTAGATCTATTCACAGTCTTTTGCAAAATTAATTTGAGCTCTCTGTTGCTCAACTCTACTTGACCACTAGACTGCGGGTGATAAGGAGATGTGATTCTATGATTAACATCATACTTAGCAAGCATCTTACGGAAAGCACCATGAATAAAATGTGAACCACCATTAGTCATAAGATATCTAGGGACTCCAAACCTTGGAAAAATAACTTCTTTAATCATCTTAATAGAGGTGTTATGATCAGCACTACTAGTTGGAATAGCTTCTACCCACTTAGTAACGTAATCAACAACAACTAAAATATGTGTATAACCATTATAGGTAGGAAAAGGTCCCATATAATCAAAGCCCCAAACATCAAACGGTTCAATAACAAGAGAATAATTCATAGGCATTTCTTGACGTCTACTAATATTACCAATTCGTTGACATTCATCACAAGAGAAGACAAACTTACGAGCATCTTTGAAGAGAGTAGGCCAATAAAAACCGGATTGCAATACCTTATGTGCAGTTCTATCTCCAGCGTGGTGTCCTCCATATGATTCAGAGTGACACTTGCATAGGATCTGTTCCTGTTCATGCTCAGGTACACAATGTCTAATAACACCATCTACTCCTTCTTTGTAAAGGTGCGGGTCATCCCAGAAGTAATGTCTTAAATCATAAAAGAACTTTTTCTTTTGCTAGTATGTGAAACTAGGTGGTATAAATTTAGTAACAATATAATTAGCATAATCAGCATACCAAGGAGCAGTACGAGAAGCATTAATGACCGCTAATTGTTCGTCAGGAAAACTATCATCAATAGGCAGTGGGTCATCAAGAACATTCTCTAACCTAGACAAGTTGTCTGCAACGGGGTTCTCAGCTCCCTTTCTATCAATAATATGCAAATCAAATTCTTGGAGCAAGAGAACCCATCTAATGAGTCTAGGCTTAGCATCTTTCTTTTCCATAAGATATTTAATAGCAGCATGATCAGTGTGATTAGTAACTTTGGAATCAACAATATAAGGTCTAAACTTATCACAAGCAAACACAACTGCTAAGAATTCTTTTTCAGTAGTAGCATAATTTCTCTGGGCAGTATCAAGAGTCTTACTAGCATACTGGATAACATTCAATTTCTCATCAACTCTTTGCCCTAGAACAACACCTACAACATAATCACTAGCATCACACATAATTTCAAAGGGTAAATTCCAATCAGGTGGCTGAACAATAGGTGCAGTGATCAAAGCTTTCTTAAGTATTTCAAATGCTTCTACACAATCATCATCAAAGACAAAAGGAATATCTTTTTGCAATAAATTAGTCAGAGGCCTAGAGATTTTAGGAAAGTCCTTAATGAACCTCCTATAAAAACCGGCATGACCAAGGAAACTTCTTATACCTTTTATGTCCTTGGGACATGGCATCTTTTCAATAGCATCAACTTTAGCTTTATCAACTTCAATACCTCTCTCAGAAATCTTATGCCCCAAGTAATGCCTTCATTAACCATAAAGTGGCACTTTTCCCAATTCAAGACGAGACTAGTGTCTTCGCATCTCTGCAAAACTCGATCAAGGTTGCTCAAGCAATCATCAAAAGAGGATCCATAAACGGAGAAATCATCCATGAATACCTCAAAAATCTTTTCACAGAAGTCAGAGAATATAGCCATCATGCATCTTTGAAAGGTAGCAGGTGCATTACATAAACCAAAAGGCATACGTCTATAAGCAAAAGTACTGAAAGGGCAAGTAAAAGTAGTTTTTGATTGATCCCTCGCTGACACAGGTATTTGAGAGAAACCAGAATAACCATCTAGAAAGCAGAAATGTGTGTGTTTGGATAGTCTTTCTAGCATTTGATCGATAAAAGGTAAAGGGTAATGATCTTTCTTAGTAGCTTTATTTAATTTACGGAAATCAATTACCATCCTATAACCTGTAACAATTCTTTGCAGGATCAATGCATCTTTATCATTAGGAATGACAGTAATACCTCCCTTTTTAGGAACACAATGGACAGGGCTTACCCAATCACTATCAGCAACGGGATAAATTATACCTACCTCAAGAAGCTTTAGTATGTCCTTTCTTACCACTTCTTTCATCTTAGGATTCAATCATCGTTGAGGATCTCTAACTGGTTTGGCATCGTCCTCCAAATAAATTTTGTGTTGGCATAGCGTGGGACTAATGCCCTTGAGATCATCAAGAGTATATCCAATAGCAGCATGGTGCTTCTTGAGAGTTTTCAATAATCTTTCTTCTTCTTGCTCTGAAAGGTTAGCACTAATAATAATAGGATATATTTTCTTTTCATCAAGATAATCATACTTAAGATTATCAGGTAATGGTTTGAGTTCAAACACGGGATCACCCTTGGGTGGATGGGGATCCCCTAGAATTTCAACGGGTAGGTTGGGTTTCAGAATAGGTTCCTGTTGAAGGAACACTTCATCTATTTCCCTTCTTTCCTTCATAAACATATCATTTTCATGGTCTAGCAAATATTGTTCTAACGGATCAGTAGGAGGCATGGCAATAGAAGCAAGACCAATAATCTCATCCATACTAGATAATTCTCTATCACGAGGTTGTCTATGAAACTTAGCAAAATTAAACTCATGAGACACATCCTCTAAGCCAATTGTAACAATATCCTTTTCACAATCAATCCTAGCATTAACAGTATTCAAGAAGGGTCTACCAAAAATAATGGGACAAAAGTCATCTTGTGGGTAACCAAGAACAAGAAAATCAGCAGGATATTTAACCTTCCCACACGAGACTTCAACATCTCTAACAATCCCAAATGGCTTAATAGTATCCCTGTTGGCAAGCTTAATAGTAACATCTATATCTTCCATTTCAGTGGGTGCAATATCATGCATAATTTCTTTATATAAGTCATAGGGTATTGCCCTAGCACTAGCACCCATATCACATAAGCCATGATAACAATGATCTCCTATTTTAACAGAAATAACAGGCATGCCTACAATAGGTCTATGTATCTTAGCATCTGGTCTACCAATATTAGCAGTCTCACCATAGAAATAAATAACATGCCCATCTAAATCATCATCCAAGAGATCTTTAACCATGACAATACTAGGTTCAACTTTGATTTGCTCAGGAGGTGTATAAGTCCTAGTATTACTCTTACGAACAACAGTCGAAGTTTTAGCAGGATCCTTTATCCTAACAGGAAAAGGAGATTTCTCAACATAGGTAGTAGGAACAATAGGATCACTATAAGTGACAGTCTTTTATTCAACTGTAATAGGTGCAACTACTTTTACTTCAATGGGAGGTTTAAACCACTTCTCCTTAGGGAGATCAATGTGAGTAGCAAAAGATTCACAAAAAGCATCTACTATCTCAGAGTCAAGTCCATACTTAGTGCTAAATCCACGAAAAGCATTAGTATCCATAAAAGATTTAACACAATCAAACTTAGGTGTCATACCTGACTCCTTACCATCGTCGGAACCCCAATCTTCAGAGTTGCATTTAATTCTTTCCAATAAATCCCATTTGAATTCAATAGTCTTCAGCATATAAGAACCAGCACAGGAAATATCGAGCATGTAGCGATCATTGGGAGAAAGCCGAGCATAAAATTTTTGAATAATCATTTGTCTGGAGAGCTCATGATTGGGGCATGACTATAACATTGACTTAAGCCTCCCCCAAGCTTGAGCGATGCTTTCTCCTTCGCGAGGCCAGAAATTATATATGTAATTACGATCATGATGAACAAGATGCATAGGATAGAACTTCTGGTGAAATTCCAACTTCAATCGTTTATAATTCCATGATCCCGTATCATCACATAACCTATACCATGTAAATGCATCTCCCTTTAAAGATAAAGGGAAGACCTTCCTTTTGACAACATCATCAGGAATACCTGCAAGCTTAAATAATCCACAAACTTCATCCACAAAGATAAGGTGTAAATCAGGATGCAATGTTCCATCTCCTGCAAAGGGATTAGCTAGCAGTTTCTCTATCATACCCGAGGAATCTCAAAGTAGATATTTTCAGTAGGTTCAGTAGGTGAAGATACCCCGAACAAGCCCCTCAAAGGGTTGGTTTCCATAGTAACAAGTGACAGAAAATTTCAGCACACTATATAAATGTTTCCTTACCAAGTTCCACTCACCAAAAGCGCTTCACTCCCCGGCAACGGCGCTAGAAAAGATTCTTGATGACCCACAAGTATAGGGGATCTATTCGTAGTCCTTTCAATAAGTAAGGGTGCCAAACCCAATGAGGAGCAGAAGGAAATGACAAGCGGTTTTCAGTAAGGTTTTCTCTGCAAGCACTGAAATTGTAGGTAACAAATAGTTTTGTGATAAGATAAATTGTAATGAGTAACAAGCAATGAAAGTAAATGAAGTGCAGCAAGGTGGCCCAATCTTTTTGTAGCAAAGGACAAGCCTGGACAATTTCTTATAATGAGAAAAGAGCTCCCGAGGACACATGGGAATTATCGTCAAGCTAGTTTTCATCACGCTCATATGATTCGCGTTCGGTACTTTGATAATTTGATATGTGGGTGGACCGGTGCTTGGGTACTTCCCTTACTTGGACAAGCATCCCACTTATGATTAACCCCTATTGCAAGCATCCACAACTACGAAAGAAGTATTAAGGTAAACCTAACCACAACATTAAACATATAGATCCAAATCAGCCCCTTATGAAGCAACACATAAACTAGGGCCTAAGCTTCTGTCACTCTAGCAACCCATCATCTACTTATTACTTCCCAATACCTTCCTATAGGCCCAAATAATGGTGAAGTGTCATGTAGTCGATGTTCACATAACACCACTAGAGGAAAGACAACATACATCTCATCAAAATATCAAACGAATATCAAATTCACATGACTACTAATAGCAAGACTTCACCCATGTCCTCAGGAACAAACGTAACTACTCACAAAGCATATTCATGTTCATAATCAGAGGAGTAATAATATGCATTAAGGATCTGAACATATGATCTTCCACCAAGTAAACCAATTAGCATCAACTACAAGGAGTAATCAACACTACTAGCAACCCACAGGTACCAATTTGTGGTTTTGATACAAGATTGGATACAAGAGATGAACTAGGGTTTTGAGAGGAGATGGTGCTGGTGAAGATGTTGATGGAGATTGACCCCCTCCCGATGAGAGGATCGTTGGTGATGACGATGGTGATGATTTCCCCCTCCTGGAGGGAAGTTTCCCCGGTAGAACAGCTCTGCCGGAGCTCTAGATTGGTTCCGCCAAGGTTCCGCCTCGTGGCGGCGGAGTTTCGTCCCGTAAGCTTGCCTCTGATTTTTTCCAGGGTAAAAGCCTTCATATAGCAGAAGATGGGCACCGGAGGGCCACCAGGGGGCCTAGGAGACAGGGGGCATGCCCAGTAGGGGTGGGCGCGCCCCCACCCTCCTGGCCTGGGTGTGGAACCCCTCTGGTAGTTTCTTTGCTCAATAATTCTTATTAATTCCAAAACTGACTTCTGTGGAGTTTTAGGAATTTTGGAGCTGTGCCGAATAGGTTTCCAATATTTGCTCCTTTTCCAGCCAGAATTCCAGCTCCGGCATTCCCCCTCTTCATGGTAAACCTTGTAAAATAGGCGAGAATAGCCATAAGTATTGAGATATAATGTGTAATAACAACCCATAATGCAATAAATATTGATATAAAAGCATGATGCAAAATGGACGTATCAGCAGCAGCTGCAGCCGTCTCGGCTGCTGCAGCTGCCTCGGCTGCCGCAGACGCCCTCTCGGCGGAAGCGACCGTGCTCAATGTGGATGTGGCGTCACTCTCGGCATAGGCGGCCGCGCTCGGGGGAGGGGGGCGGCCAATGTATGGGCCTTCACGAGGCATTTCGCAGCGTTATCTTTGCAAGAAGGGGGTGCGGGAATGGGGATCGGCATTTCTGATTTCACGGGTTGCCGACACTGGAGCAGATGAGCCGGCGAAGCTTAAGGAGGAAGACTTAAATAGACCCAGAATTTTTCATCGCAAACGATTCCTACAAAACAACTGTGTGTGATGTTGTAGATATTTTTTATTAGCTGTGAAAGACGAATTTGGAGTAAAGTGGCAACGGATGGTGTTTTAAATGTACAAGAAAATTTGTAGTACTAATACAACTGTCATGTCAAATTTGGAAAAATTTAGGGGTCATTTGACCTTTTAAGACATTTAAGTGATTTACATGCAGCAGCTAACCAAAATGGTTTGAAAAGTCATATCTTGTGTACTTGTGTGCGATTTAATTCCACGTGCAGTAAATTGGAAGGAATTTTCAAACATATTGGTCTAACGGCTATGACACAATTAAGCATGGAGTGCCATGGCATTTAAATTCCAAAAAACTAAAAACATGAAACCTTGCTTGAGGTAATGTCATACCACCAAGATGATGTGGTACAAAAATTAGCCTATTTGACGAAAGTTTGGACACACACCCCTCACAAACCGGAGCAACTCACTAGAAGGCTCGTGGTTCCAAGAGGGAACAATGCATTTTTGCTGACGAACGGCAGATAGCTTCCTCTTACGGCCTTCAAAAAACTTCTATGTGTAATGTGCACTGATACTAACTATCATGTTAAAATTTGGAAAATTTCAGGGGCCATTTGTCCTTTTGAAGAAGTGATTTCCTAGACATTTAATTACTGTAATTCTAATTTGAACTAGATATACATGCAACGGCTAACCATAATGGTTTGAAAAATCATGTCTGCGTACTTGTGTGCTTGTTAATTCCATGTGCAGTAAATTAGAAAGAAATTTTAAACATATTGGTCTCACGGCATGGACACATGCATGGAGTGCCATGGCATTTTAATTCCAAAATATTAAAAAATGATCAGAAAAACATGATACCTTGCTTCAGGTAATGTCATGCCACCAAAATGATGTGGTACAAAAATTGGCTTGTTTGACGAAAGTTTGGACACACACCCCTCACAAACCGGAGCAACTCACTAGAAGGTTTGTGGTTCCGAGAGGGAACAATGCATGCTTGCTAATGAATAGCAGATAGCTTCCTCTTACGGCCTTCAAAAAACTTCTATGTGTAATGTGCACTGATACAAACTGTCATGTGAAAATCTAGAAAATTTCAGGGGTCATTTGACCTTTTGAAGACATTTAAATGATTTCCTAGCTATTTAATGACCGTAATTCAAATTTGAACTAGATGTACATGCAACGGCTAACCATAACGGTTTGAAAAATCATGTTTGTGTACTTGTGTGTGAGTTAATTCCATGTGCAGTAAAGTCGAAGGAATTTTCAAACATATTGGTCTCACGGCATGGACACATGCATGGAGTGCCATGACATTTTAATTCCAAAATATTAAAAAATGATCAGGAAAACATGAAACTTTGCTCGATGTAATGTCATGCCACCAAGATGACGTGGTACAAAAATTGGCCTGTTTGACGAAAGTTTGGACACACACCCCTCACAAACCGGAGCATCTCACTAGAAGGCTCGTGGTTCCGAGAGGGAATAATGCATGTTTGATGACGAACGGCAGATAGCTTCCTCTTACGGCCTTGAAATTTTTTCTA
Source organism: Triticum dicoccoides (assembly GCF_002162155.2). Lineage (NCBI taxonomy): Eukaryota > Viridiplantae > Streptophyta > Magnoliopsida > Poales > Poaceae > Triticum > Triticum dicoccoides. The sequence continues at coordinate 198,798,737 of NC_041383.1, forward strand.
CGCATAATGTACACTGATACAAACTTTCATGTAAAAATTTAGAAAATTTCAGGGGTCATTTGACCTTTTGAAGACATTTAAGTGATTTCCTAGCCATTTAATGACCGTAATTCTAATTTGAACTAGATGTTCATGCAACGGCTAACCATAAGGGTTTGAAATATCATATTTGTGTACTTGTGTGCGAGTTAATTCCATGTGCAATAAATTAGAAGGAATTTTCAAACATATTGGTCTCACGACATGGACACGTGTACATGCATGGAGTGCCATGCCATTTTAATTCCAAAAAGTTAAAAAATGATCAGGAAAACATGAAACCTTGCTTGATGTAATGTCATGCCACTAAGATGATGTGGTACAAGAATTGGCCTGTTTGACTAAAGTTTGGACACACACCCTTCACAAACCGGAGCAACTCACTAGAAGGCTCATGGTTTCGAGAGAGAACAATGCATGTTTGATGACGAACGGCAGATAGCATCCTCTTGCGGCCTTCAAAATTTTTCTACGTGTAATCAGCACTGATACAAATTGTCATGTGAAAAATTGGAAAATTTCAGGGGTCATTTGACCTTTTGAAGACATTTAAGTGATTTCCTAGCCATTTAATGACTGTAATTCTAATTTGAACTAGATGTACATGCAATGGCTAACCATAACGGTTTGAAAATCATATTTTTGTACTTATGTGCGAGTTAATTCCATGTGCAGTAAATTAGAAGGAATTTTCAAACATATTGGTCTCACGGCATGGACACATGTACATGCATGGAGTGCCATGGCATTTTTATTTCAAAAAACTAAAAAATGATTAGAAAAACATGAAACCTTGCTTGATGTACTGTAATGCCACCAAGATGATGTAGTACAAAAATTGGCTTGCTTGACGAACATTTGGACACACACCCTGACAAACTAGAGCAACTCACTAGAAGGCTCGTGGTTCCGAGAGGGAACAATGCATTTTGATGACGAACGGCAGATAGCTTCCTCTTACGGCCTTCAAATTTTTTCTACGTGTAATGTGCACTGATACAAACTCTCATGTGAAAATTTGGAAAATTTCAGGGGTCATTTAACCTTTTGAAGACATTTAAGTGATTTCCTAGGCATTTAATGACCGTAATTCAAATTTGAACTAGATGTACATGCAATGGCTAACCATAACGGTTTGAAAAAAAATCATATTTGTGTACTTATGTGCGAGTTAATTCCATGTGCAGTAAAGTAGAAGGAATTTTCAAACATATTGGTCTCACGGCATGGACACATGTACATGCATGGAGTGCCATGGCTTTTGTATTCCAAGAAATTAAAAAATTATCAGAAAACATGAAACCTTGCTTGATGTAATGACATGCCACCAAGATGATGTGGTACAAAAATTGTCTGTTTGACGAAAGTTTGGACACACATCCCTCACAAACTGGAGCAACTCACAAGAAGGCTAGTGGTTTCGCGAAGGGAACAATGCATGTTTGATGACGAAAGGCAGATAGCTTCCTCTTATGACCTTCAATTTTTTTCTACGTGTAACGTGCACTAATACAACTGTCATGTGAAAATTTGGAAAATTTCAGGGGTCATTTGACCTTTTGAAGACATTTAAGTGATTTTCTAGCCATTTAATGCCCGTAATTCAAATTTGAACTACATCTACATGCAACGGCTATCCATAATGGTTTGAAAAATCATATTTGTGTACTTGTGTGCGAGTTAAAAAATCATCACACGATGTAAATATCTGGTGTTCGAAAAAAAATATAAAATCTGGCAAGACAACCGGCCCCACACGATTAGCACTCTATTTCGCGCCTCGAGGTTTGGAGGGTGAGTGGCGGGATTTATTAATCAGACACAGTTCTGCATTGGGAACCATCAGCTATTATGTTCACACATGGATTTTGCTGCGGAAATCATGTGTAATTCACATTATAGTACTCATAAATTCCGGCGACCGGCGCATGTACTGTTCCCGTCGATCTAGATTTCGGCCGCCAATAAATACTACCTTGCTCACGTCGTCCCGCCTGCATTCTTATCTAGGTCCTCCCCTTGCTCGCCCTCTCTCTCTCTCTCTCTCTCTCTCTCTCTCTATCTCTATCTCTCTCAAATCTCTGCAATGGCGCCGGTCTGCCCACGCGTTGATGAGGAATCACCAACCCCCGAGGACGCTCACTCGAAGAGCAGCGACGAGGACACCTATGCGCCATCATATGAGGTTGCACCAGACCCCCCAACTTCTGGAATTGTTTTGGGGCCAGTACGATCTTTGTCTTTCGAAGTCGCTGCCGCCGGCTGAGAAAGCCAGGCAAGTGGCTTTCAAGAAGGAGATGGCGGAGGAGGACGCCAGGTACCAGGCGGCCTATGAAGCCCGTGATGCCGCCTGGAAAAAGGAGGCGGCGGATCTTTGGGGGCGAGCGCATCATCGTGTGGAGGAGGTGTACGAAGACGAGTACTTCACGAGGAAGGCCAGCGGCGCTAGGTGCCTCGTCGCTGCATGGAGTTGGGCCGATAAGCTCCAACGTGCCACCGACAACACCTATGGGTTCGAGAATTATGTAGACATGACCAAGACACCTCTCCGATCAATAACCAATAGCGGAACCTGGATGCTCATATTGGCTCCCACATATTCTACGAAGATCTTTATCGGTCAAACTGTTATGTCAACATACGTTATTCCCTTTGTCATCGGTGTGTTACTTTCCCAAGATTCGATCATCGGTATCTTCATACCTAGTTCAATCTCGTTACCAGCAAGTCTCTTTACTCGTTCTGTAATATACCATCCTGCAACTAACTCATTAGTCACTTTGTTTACAAGGCTTCTCATGATGTGTATTACCGAGAGGGACCAGAGATACCTCTTCGATACTCGAAGTGAAAAATCCTAATCTCGATCTATGCCAACCCAACAAACACCTTCGGAGATACCTGTAGAGAATCTTTATAATCACCCAGTTACGTTGTGACGTTTGATAGCACACAAGGCATTCCTCAGGTATCTGGGAGTTGCATAATCTCATAGTCGAAGGAATATGTATTTGACATGAAGAAAGCAATAGCAATAAAACTAAACGATCATAATGCTAAGCTAACGAATGGGTCTTGTCCATCACATCATTCTCCTAATGACGTGATCCCGTCCTGTTGGATTTCGGGTTCCACAAACCCTTGAGAGGTTCGAACTCTGGGTGCATGCGGAGATCTCAACCTACCCATCCTGCCAACTCACGATCCTCACAGCCTAGCATGACGAACTCGAAGGGAAAGAGAGACACGGCAGTTTATCCTGGTTCGGGCCACCTTGCGGTGTAATACCCTACTCTAGCCTTGTGGTGGATTGCCTCGAGGGGCCGAGGATGAACTAGTAAAGTGGTTGAACAGCCTCGGGAGGTGAGGTGTTCTTGAGCTCAAGTGAGCTGGTGAGATGGTGAGGGTGGAATGGATTCGATTAGATCCCCCTCTATGGTGGTGGCTAGGTCCTATTTATAGTGGCCTTAGCCCTCTTCCCAAATGTAGGCGGGAAGGGATCCCACAACGGACAAATTTGAAGGGAGACAACTAGTACATCCTATCCTGACTAAAGTGGTCTTCGCCTGCAAAAGCCTCTGGTCGTGACGCTGCGGTGGGCTCGACGATGACCTCCATCCTGTCGTCCTAGCAGTCTTGGTCTTGTTGCACCAGAATGGAAACCTTTGGCTGATTCCTCGGGACTCCGCGCCTGCTGCTTGCCTCCTTTGCACCAAAGAGGAAACTGGTACTCTGCGCCCACTAGCGCCCGCCTGTCCTTGGTTGTCATGGCTCACACCAGCTGAGCCTCGCGAGGTGCGCCTTGCATAGAAATCTCCGCTCATCGGGAGCACGCCTGGGGAGGCCGATCCCCTTGGAGGTCTTGGTGTCATCCGTGTCGCGAGGCTTGGCCCCTCGCGAGGGTCTTGAGTTGTTGATGCTAAAACTGGGTCGTACTAGGCCGTCGGCGGAGCCACGTAGTGGGCCGCAGGCAGGCAAGTCCGAATACCCCCATATCCAGAACACCGACACTTCCATCAAATGACAACACATGTCTATGGTTAGGAAACTTAACCATCTTTGATTAACGAGCTAGTCTAGTAGAGGCTTACTAGGGACACGGTGTTTTGTCTATGTATCCACACATGTATCAAGTTTTCGGTTAATACAATTCTAGCATGAATTTTATCGTGAAATGAGGAAATATAAAATAACAACTTTATTATGGCCTCTAGGGCATATTTCCTTCAGTCTCGCACTTCCACTAGAGTCAATAATCTAGATTACGTTGTAATGATTCTAACACCCATGGAGTCTTGGTGTTGATCATGTTTTGCTCGTGAAAGATGCTTAGTCAATGGGTCTGCTATATTCAGATCCATATGTATTTTGCAAATCTCTATGTCTCCCTCCTTTACTTGATCATGGATGGAGTTGAAGTGTCTCTTGATGTGTTTGGTTCTTTTATGAAATCTGGATTCCTTCGCTAAGGCAATTGCTCCAGTATTGTCACAAAATATTTTCATTGGACCCGATGCACTAGGTATTACACCTAGATCGGATATGAACTCCTTCACCCAGACTCCTTCATTTGCTGCTTCTGAAGCAGCTATGTACTCCGCTTCACACGTAGATCCCGCCATGACGCTTTGCTTGGAACTGCACCAACTGACAGCTCCACCATTCAAAATAAATACGTATCCGGTTTGTGACTTAGAGTCATCTATTTCAGTGTCAAAACTAGCATCGACGTAACCATTTACGACAAGCTCTTTGTCACCTCCATAAACGAGAAACATATGATTGGTCCTTTTCAGGTACTTCAGGATGTTCTTGACCTCTGTCTAGTGATCCACTCTTGGAGTACTTTGGTACCTCCCTGCCAGACTTATAGCAAGGCACACATCAGGTCTGGTACACAACATAGAATACATGATAGAACCTATGGCTGAGGCATAGGGAATGACTTTCATTTTATCTCTATCTTCTACAGTGGTCGGACATTGAGTCTAACTCAATTTCACACCTTGCAACACAGGCAAGAACCCTTTCCTTGACTGATCCATTTTGAACTTCTTCAAAACTTTGTCAAGGTATGTGTTTTGTGAAAGTTCTATTAAGTGTCTTGATCTATCTCTATAGATCTTGATGCCCAATATATAAGCAGCTTCACTGAGGTCTTTCATTGAAAAACTTTTATTCAAGTATCCTTTTATGCTATCCAGAAATTTTACATCATTTCCAATCAACAATATGTCATCCACATATAATATTAGAAATGCTATGGAGCTCCCACTCACTTTCTTGTAAATACAAGCTTCTCCGAAAGTTTGTATAAAACCATATGCTTTGATCACCCCATCAAAGCGTATATTCCAACTCCGAGATGTTTGCACCAGTCCATAGATGGAAAGCTGGAGCTTTCATACTTTGTTAGCACCTTTAGGATCGACAAAACCTTCTGGTTGCATCATATAAAACTCTTCTTTTATAAATCCATTCAGGAATGCAGTTTTGACATCCATTTGCCAGATTTCATAATCATAAAATGCGACAATTGATAACATGATTCAGACAGACTTAAGCATCGCTACGGGTGAGAAAGTCTCATCATAGTCAACTCCTTGAACTTGTCGAAAACCTTTTGCGACAAGTTGAGCTTTGTAGACAGTAACATTACCATCATCGTCAGTCTTCTTCTTGAAGATCCATTTATTCTCTATGGGTTGCCGATCATCGGGCAAATCCACCAAAGTCCACACTTTGTTCTCATACATGGATCCTATCTCAGATTTCATGGCCTGAAGCCATTTATCAGAATCTGGGCTCATCATAGCTTCTTCATAGTTCATAGGTTCATCATGGTCTAGTAACATGACTTCTAGAACAGGATTATCGTACCACTCTGGTGTTGATCGTGTTCTGGTTAACCTACGAGGTTCGGTAGTAACTTGATTTGAAGTCTCATGATCACCATCATTAGCTTCCTCTCTAGTTGGTGTAGGCATCACAGGAACGGATTTCTCTGATGAGCTACTTTCCAAATAGAGAGAAGGTACAATTACCTCAACAAGTTCTACTTTCCTCCCACTCACTTCTTACGAGAGAAACTCCTTCTCTAGAAAGGTTGCATTATTGGCAACAAAGATCTTGCCTTCGGATCTATGTTAGAAGGTGTACCCAATTTTTTCCTTAGGGTATCCTATGAAGATGCACTTCTCCTATTTGGGTTCGAGCTTATCAGGCTGATGCCTTTTGACATAAGTGCAGCCCCAAACTTTAAGAAACAATAGCTTAGGTTTATTTCGAAACAACAGTTCATACGGTGTCATCTCAACGGATTTAGACGGTGCCCTATTTAACGTGAATGCAGCTGTCTCTAATGCATAACCCCAAAACGATAGTGGTAAATTGGTAAGAGACATCATAGATCGCACCATATCTAATAAAGTACGGTTACGACGTTTGGACAAACCATTAAGCTGTGGTGTTCTAGGTGGCGTGAGTTGTGAAGCTATTCCACATTGTTTTAAATGAAGGCCAAACTCGTAACGCAACTAGTCGCCTCTGCGATCAGATTGTAGAAACTTTATTTTCCTGCTACAATGATTCTCCACTTCTCTCTGAAATTCTTTAAACTTTTCAAATGTTTCAGACTTGTGTTTCATTAAGTAGATATACCCATATCTTCTCAAATCATCTATGAAGGTTAGAAAATAATGATACCCACCGCATGCCTCAACACTCGTCAGACCGCATACATCGGTATGTATTATTTCCATTAAGTCCTTGGCTCGCTCCATTGTTCCGGAGAACAGAGTTTTAGTCATCTTGCCCATGCGGCACGGTTTGCAAGTATCAAATGATTCATAATCAAGTGATTCCAAAAGTCCATCTGCATGGAGTTTCTTCATGCGCTTTACACCGATATGACCTAAATGGCAGTGCCACAAATATGTTGCACTATCATTATGAACTTTGCATCTTTTGGAAATATTATGAATATGTGTATCACCACAATCTAGATTTAAAAGAAATAGACCACTCTTCAAGGGTGCATGACCATAAAAGATATTATTCATATAAATAGAACAACCATTATTGTCTGATTTAAATGAATAACCGTCTCACACTAAACAAGATCCACATATAATGTTCATGATCAACGGTGGCACCAAATAACATTTCTTCAGGTCTAAAACTAATCCCGAAGGTAGATGTAGAGGTAGCATGCCGACGGCGATCACATCGACCTTGGAACCATTCCCGACGAGCATCGTCACCTCGTCCGTAGCCAATTTTCATTTAATCCGCACCTCCTATTTTGAGTTACAAATATGAGAAACCGAACCAGTATAAAATAACCAGGCGCTACTACGAGCATTAGTAAGGTACACATCAATAACATGTATATCAAATATACCTCTGTTCACTTTGCCATCCTTCTTATCCGCCAAATACTTGGGACAGTTCCGCTTCCAGTGGCCAGTCCCTTTGCAGTAGAAGCACTCAGTTTCAGGCTTAGGTCCGGCTTTGGGTTTCTTCCCGGGAGTGGCAACTTGTTTGGCATTCTTCTTGAAGTTCCCTTTCTTTCCCTTGCCCTTTTTCTTGAAACTAGTGGTCTTGATAACCATCAACACTTGATGCTCCTTCTTGGTTTCTACCTCCGCAGCTTTGAGCATTACGAAGAGCTCGGGAATAGTCTTCTTCATCCCTTTCATATTATAGTTCGTCATGAAGCCTTTGTAGCTTGGCAACAGTGATTGGAGAACTTTGTCAATAACACTATCATCTGGAAGATTAACTCCCAGCTAAGTCAAGTGATTATGATATACAGACATTCTGAGTATGTGTTGACTGATGATACGTCTCCAACATATCTATAATTTTTGATTGTTCCATGCTATTATATTATCCATCTTGGAAGTTTTATATGCATTTATATGGTTTTTGGGACTAACCTATTAACCTAGAGCTGAGTGCCAGTTTCTGATTTTTCCTTATTTTTGAGTTTTACAGAAAAGGGATACCAAATGGAGTCCAATTGACAAGCCAATTAACGGAGATTTTTTATAGACCAGAAGAAGCCCCGAAGCAAAAGAGTTGGGCCAGAAGAGTCCCGAGCCATCCATGAGGGCGCTCCCCCTACCTTGTGGATGACTCGGAGACCCCCCTGACGTGAAACCGACGCCAAAAATCCTGGCGCTCATCACCGGTGGCCATCTTCATCATCCTGGCGCTCGCCATGACAAGGAGGGAGTAGTTCACCCTCGGGGCTGAGGGTATGTACCAGTAGCTATCTGTTTGATCTCTCTCTATTGTGTTCTTGATATGGCACGATCTTGATGTACCGCGAGCTTTGCTATTATAGTTGGATCTTATGATGCTTCTCCCCCTCTACTTTCTTGTAATGGATTGAGTTTTCCCTTTGAAGTTATCTTATCGGATTGAGTCTTTAAGGATTTGAGAACACTTGATGTATGTCTTGCATGTGCTTATCTATGGTGACAATGGGATATTCACGTGATCTACTTGATGTATGATTTGGTGATCAACTTGCTGGTTAAGTGACCTTGTGTACTTATGCATAGGGGTTGGCACACATTGTCGTGTTGACACTCCAGTAGAAACTTTGGGGCACCGTTTGAAACTCTTTGTGTTGGTTTGAATAGATGAATCTGAGATTGTGTGATGCATATCGTATAATCAAACCCACGGATACTTGTGGTGACATTTGGAGTATCTAGGTGACATTAGGGTTTTGGATGATTTGTGTCTTAAGGTGTTAGTTTACTATGAACTCTATGGCTGTTTGTGATACCTATAGAAATAGCGCAATGGATTGATCGAAAGAATAACTTTGAGGTGGTTTCGTACCCTACAATAATCTATTTGTTTGTTCTCCGCTATTAGTGACTTTGGAGTGACTCTTGGTTGCATGTTGAGGGATTGTTATATGATCTAGTTATGTTATCATTGTTGAGAGAACTTGCACTAGTGAAAATATGAACCGTAGGCCTTGTTTCGAAGCATTGCAATACCGCTTTCGCTCATTTTTACCACTTGTAACCTTGCTGTTTTTATATTTTCAGATTATAAAAACATATACTACCATCCATATTGCACTTGTATCACCATCTCTTCGCCGAACTAGTGCACCTATACAATTTACCATTGTATTGGGCCTGTTGCGGACACAAGAGACTCTTTGTTATTTGGTTGTAGGTTGTTTGAGAGAGACCATATTCATCCTACGCCTCCCACAGATTGATAAACCTTAGGTCATCCACTTGAGGGAAATTTGCTACTGTCCTACAAACCTCTACACTTGGAGGCCCAACAACGTCTACAAGAAGAAGGTTGTGTAGTAGACATCAAGCTCTTTTCTGGCGCCGTTGCCGGGGAGGTTAGTGCTTGAAGTTATATCTTTAGATGTTGCAATCGAATCTTTTAGTTTCTTGTTTTATCACTAGTTTAGTCTATAATTGAAAACCAAAAAAATGGAATTGAGGGTGCCTCATATGCTTCATATTTTTAATATCTTTTGTGAAAATGATGGAAAGGAAAATTGTGCTCAAGTGTTAGAGGAAGAATGCATCAAAATGTTTGGCACTAAATATTTGAATGATGAGTATGATTGCAATGTTGTTAGTATGAATTCCTTGAATATCCATGATGCTAATGATATGCAAAGCCACAAGCTTGGGGATGCTATGTTTGATGAAGATGATATTTTTAGTCCCCCAAGTTTTGATGAGAATATTTGTTATGATGAAAGCATGCCTCCTATTTATGATGATTATATTATTGAACGTGGGTTTGGAAGAGTTTGAACTTTAGGAAGTAATGATCCCACTATTTTGGTGGGTGTTGAATCTTATTGTGATAATCATGAAAGTGGATTTGGAGAGGTCATGACTTTATTTAGTGATGAATCCACTATTTCGGAAGACGTCCCAATTCATTATGAGAACAAAGTTGCTACTTATGATGATTATTGTGATGACATGTATGCTATAAAGAATAATGATAACCATGAAACTTGTCATCTTGATTTTAATTTTCAATTGGATTATGTTTCACATGATAGTTATTTTGTTGAGTTTACTCCCACTATTCTAAGTGAGAAGAAATTTGCTTATGTGGAGAGTAATAAAAATTCTATGCTTGTTCATCATGAAAATAGTGCTTTATGTGATAGTTATATTGTTGAATTCATTCATGATGCTACTGAAATTTACTATGGAGGAGGAATATATGCTTTTAGGAGTTGCAATAATATCACGTTTCCTCTCTATGTGTTTAAGATCTTGAAGTTATGCTTGTTTTACCTTCCTATGCTAGTTGATTCTTGCTCCCAATAAGTTGTTTGCTCAAAAAATCCTTATGCATAGGAAGTGGGTTAGGCTTAAATGTGTTAGTCATATTCTTCACGATGCTATCTTTATGTTTCAATTCTTATCTTTTATGTGAGCATCATTGAAATCATCATGCCTAGCTAATAAGGCATTAAAGAAAAGCGCTTGTTGGGAGACAACCCAACATTTACCCTTATTGTTTTTGTGTGTCCACATGATTAAGCTACTATAGTAATCATGTTTTATAGCTTTTATTTCAATAAAGTGCCAAGTAAAGCCTTTAGGATAGCTTGTGGTGATAGTTGTGTTGATCCTGTTGAAAATCAGAAACTTTTGCACTCAGTAAATAATTTCCATAATCTTATTGAAATGTGGTTTTGACCTGATTCTTTTTGATATGGATTGGTGCACAAATTTCTCAGGTGGAACTATTTTTTCAGAATTTTTGGAGTTACAGAAGTATTCTAGAGTTTTAGATTACTGCAGACTGTTCTGTTTTTGACAGATTATGTTTTCTATGTGTTGTTTGCTTATTTTGATGAATCCATGAGTAGTATCGGAGGGTATGAACCATGGAAAAGTGGGAATACAGTAGATATAACACCAATATGAACTTAGAATGAGTTCACAATAGTACCTAAGTGGTGATTTATTTTCTTATACTAACAGAGCTTACGAGTTTTCAGTTGAGTTTTGTGTTGTGAAGTTTTCAAGTTTTGGGTAAAGATTTGATGGACTATGGAATAAGGAGTGGCAAGAGCCTAAGCTTGGGGATGCCCAAGGCACCCCAAATTCAAGGAAAACCAAGAGCCTATGTCGGATTTCGGGTTCCGCAAACCCTTGAGAGAGGTTCGAACTCTGGGGTGCGTGCAGAGATCTCAACCTACCCAGCCTGCTACTCGCGAAACCTCACAGCCTAGCACGTCGAGCTCGGAGGGAAAGAAAGACACGACAGTTTATCCTGGTTCGGGCCACCTTGCGGTGTAATACCCTACTCCAGCCTTGTGGTGGATTGCCTCGAGGGGCTGAGGATGAACTAGTATAGTGGATGAACAGCCTCAGGAGGTGAGTTGTTCTTGAGCTCAAGTGAGCTGGTGAGATGTTGTGGGTGGAATGGATTCGATGGGTTCGGATCCCCTTCTATGGTGGTGGCTAGGCCCTATTTATAGTGGCCTTGGTCCTCTTCCCAAATATTGGCGGGAAGGGATCCCACAACGACCAGATTTGAAGGGAGACAACAAGTACATCCTATCCTGACTAAAATGGTCTTCGCCTGCAAAAGCCTCTGGTCGTGACGCTGCAGTGGGCTCGGCGATGACCTCCGCCCTGCCGTCCTGGCGGTCTTGGTCTTGTTGCACTAGAATGGAAACCTTTGGTTGATTCCTCAGGACTCTGTGCCTGCTGCTTGCCTCCTTTGCACAGAAGAGGAAACGGGTACTTTGCGCCCGCTGGCGCCCGCCTGGCCTTGGTCGTCATGGCTCACGTCAGCTAAGCCTCGTGAGGTGCACCTTGCATAGAAATCTCCGCTCCTCGAGGGCCAGCCTAGGCAGGCCGATCCCCTTGGAGGTCTTGGTGTCATCCGCCTCGCGAGGCTTGGCCCCTCACGAGGGTGTTGAGTTGTTGATGCTGAAGCTAGGCTGTACCAGGCTGTCAACGGAGCCATGCAGTGGGCCGCAGGCAGGCAAGTCTAGGTACCCCCATATCCAGAACGCCGACAGTAGCCCCCGGGCCCAAGGCATGCTCAGACTTGGCTTCTAGGCAAAGACAAGGGGCAAGTGTGGAGCGCCACGGGCCCTAACCGCCTGCGGCCTTGGACTATGCGTGTCAATTGATGGGATGTGGGCGTCTCCACTTCCCCATGCTGCCTTGAAATCCGCTAAGCCTGGCAGCCGCCCGTTGCCAGAGCGGTCCGCCCCTGTAGATTGTTGCGCTTGGCCCTTGCTCCTTCTCTCCCCAAACCTGCAATCCTTTGCGCAGAACTGGTGCCAACGCTGTTCCCCCCTCGTAGATTCCGCCATGGCCCCGCAGCAGAGGAAGAAGAGAGGGAAGTCGCTTGCTCCGGCCGAGCCCCTGTCGGACTTGGAGCCTGCGCTCGAGCGGTCGACAGTGATCAACCAAGAGGGGCTGGGCAAGGTCTACCCAGCTCTTGCCGCCGATTCCAGTGAGTGAAAGGCGACGATCTCCCGGCCCGCATCTTTGCTCACAGATGACATGAGCGTCACCGAGATTCCTATCCATATTCACGCCCTCTTCGCGGGCCTAATTCCTGCCTTCTCCCCTTTCTTCAATGCGATAATCTCGCACTACCATATCCAACTGTTGCACCTGGACACCGCTCCATCATCCTGCTTGTCGCCTTCGCTTTCCTCTGTGAAGCCATGGTCGGCATTGCTCCTTCCATAGCCTTGTTTCGCCATTTCTTCTTGCTCCGTCTGGTCGACGCCCACCAATGCTCAGGATGCATGGCCTTCGAAGCTATTGCGGTGACAGCTGGCTCGGGGATCAACTTCGAGCTATCGCTAGATGCGAAGGGGTTCCAAAAGCAGTGGTTGTTTGTAGATGCCAGCACGCGCAGTCCCCTGCTTCTGACTCCTCGCATGCCTGCGGTGCCCAGCTCTGGCTGGGGGCATGTGAAGCTTGTAGACCATCGACTTGCCTATGTCTGGAAGCGACTAGCCGGGCTGCAGAAGCTTGGGGTGACAGTGCCAATGGTGGTGCAGGAATTCGTCCGATGGTGCATCGCGCTGCTCCAGCACCATTCCAGCTTGATGTGGGCCTTCACCGGCGCCAAGGACTCCATGAGGTTCCAAACGCCTACGCTGCCTTCCAAGACGCTGAGCAAGGTGCTCGAGCTTCTGACGGGCGACTCCAAACCCGCCGAGCTTCCAGGAAAGGGCTCTCTCCTTTACTAATGCTCGAACAAGGTGGCCTTCGTGGAGCAGATGCCCCTCTTTGACGAGTGGGGGCTGCGCCTACGGGCCTTGAGGGGCCTCGCGAGAATCCTATCCTCGTGGATCCCTTGCTTCTTGATCCTATGGCGCGTGCCCCAAGTGTGGAAGCAGGGGGCACACGCTACCAAGTGCTGCCGAGGCGATCTCTGGAGGTCCCATGCCATCAGGTGCTCCGGAGGCCGAGGCTCCTGAGGCCCCGGAAGGGGCCACCATGGGGTCGACGCGACCCCGTGCTCCGGAGGCAGCCACCTCCGAGGCTCGGGGAAACGACTCTGAGGTGTCTGCTAATGGGGGGTGCCCCCTGGCGCTCCTGAGGCTGTCGTCCAGGGAGCCCCGCCGTGCACTCCCGCTCCTGGGGACTGTCCCTCGAAGCCCGGCCGGCTTCGCCTAAATCTTGAAGCACTCCGCAAGAGGAAGGGGTCTCCGGGCCACAATGGTGGTGCCCACTGGCCGCTGAAGCAGAGGAAGTACATAGCTGTGGACGAGTAAGTACCTCATTCTAGTGACTTCCTGTGCGCCATGCTTTTTCCTAACCAAGGTCTCGCAGGGTCGCCGCGGTGGTGAAGCCTTAGGAGAGGCGTCCTCCGGGAGCTTCTGGCTCGATCCCGACGCCCAGCTCCCCGAGCCCGGCTCCCGGGCAAGGCACGGGGCCAGCTCCGGCAGCCGATGTGCTGCCTGTGGGCTTCGGGCTTGAGCCCCCTGCCTCCTTCTTCCGCAACCTGGCCTGGGGGGCAGGGGCGCATCGACGGATCCCCCACTGATAACTGCTGGCGATCGGGTGCCCCTTGGGCCATCTTCGCCTTTGGGTTGTGAAGCTACATCGGCCAGCACCCAGCCGGAGGCAGGCGAGACATCCCGCGCCCCTCCGGTAGCTCCCAGGGCCGAAGACGGGCTTGGCCGCGTGTTGGAGTTCACGCGCGGGCGTAGTGCTGCCACTTCGAGCTCTTTGGCGAGGCGATGCGCGCGATGATCCGGCTTGGTGGCGAGCTTGCCAACGTTGACATCTACCTCGAGGCAGAGGACCGCCGGTTGGCGCGCGAGTGGTACCAGCTGAAAGTCGCCATCAACCTCGGGCAGCTTCAGCGCGATCAGGCCGACGCACGTGCTGCAGCTTCCATTGCAACTTTTCGTGAGGCTTGCGCCCGCGCCCTGGAGGAGGCCGATGCCATCGACCGTCGTCGTGAGGAAGCCGAGGAGCGAGAGTGGGAGCTCCTTACTTCAAACGCCGCCCTTGAGTGGGAGATCAAGGCGCAGCGGGCCCTTCTGGCCGCGTTGCTGGGCGAAGCGCCTCCCGTCAAGGCGGAGCTTCTGAGACGCCAGGAAGACCTTGCGCTGGAGGCCGTGGAGCATAGCCTGGCATCGGAACGGCTGGAAGTGAGGGAGCGCCAGGCGGCTATGGCCGAGTATTCCGTCGCCGCCCGAGAGGCCTGGGTCCAGCTTGAGGTTGAGTAGGGGGTGGCGAAGGCGCGCGCAGATCTGACTGAGGAGCATCGCCTGAAGCTGGAGCTGCTTGAAGCTAAGCTCGAGGGCAGGATGACCGCCTTGAAGGTGAAGCTGGAATCTGCGGAACAATGTGAGAGGGCCTCCAAGGAGGCTCTGGCCTCTTCTGAGTCTGTCTTGGCCTCCGCCCGCGCTGAGCTATCCTTTCTTCAGCAGTAGGTCAAGGGTACCGCATCCCTTGCGGAGAGGACCGCGAACGAAGCGAATCGCCGCCAGACGCTGCAGTGCAAACACGCCTTGATGCTCGAGGATATCAGAATCAAAGCTAACCTCGCCTTGGGCACCATCTGCGATGAGAGCGCTCCTCATCCACACGAGAATGACTACACTAACCACCTCAGCTTCTTCATCAACATCGTGACCCACCTGGAGGATCGGGCCGCGAGAGCTCGTGAGTTTGTTGGGGAGAGGAGCCAGGGTCTTCTTGGGCACGTGTTCTCACGCCTCTTCGGCCACCTTCTCAATCGTGATTCCCATGTTTAACTCAACGCCGTGCTAGCCCCCGTGCCCACGGTTATTCAGGACAACCTGGCCAAGTGGGTGGATGACCATGTGGACGCCCCTGGTGGAAGAATTTGCTTTGGAAGATGACACAGTTGTGATCGCGGCTGGAGCAGATGGCGCAGGCAGCGATGATGAAGAGGATGGTCATGGCGACGCGAGCAGCGCGAGCAGCGCGGGTGGAGGTGATGAAGAAGGAGCATCCAACTAGGTCCGCATTTCTTTGCTTTAACTTGTATGACCAAAACTTGAACGCATCCTCATGAGAGCATTTTGAAAGGGGGAGCCCCTTGCAATGTATGGAATTATGAAATGCATTTGAAGTAGCGCCTGGGGTATGACCCATCAGGTCTACGGCCTTCCCAAGCAGGGTAGTTGCTATGACTTATCTTTGGCTCCGTGGGTCTCAAGCGAGCCCTAATGTCGCAGTGGTGCTTGTCCTCTCGAGGCTGGCCTGCTGTAGGCCCAGTGCCAGTTTCTGTTTTTTTGCCTATTTTAGAGTTTTACAGAAAAGGAATACCAAACGGAGTCCAAATGGAATGAAACCTTCATGATGATCTTTCTTGGACCAAAAGCAATCCAGAAGACTTGGAGTTGAAGTCCGGGACTCTACAAGGAGGCCACGAGATAGGAGGGCGCGCCCAGGGGGGTAGGCATGCCCCCCACCACCCCCCACCCTCGTGGGCCCCTCGTAGCTCCACCGACGTACTTCTTTCTCCTATATACACTCTTATACCCTAGAAACGTCAGGAAGAGCCACGAAACCACTTTTCTATTGCCGCAACCTTCTGTACCCGTGAGATCCCATCTTGGGGTCTTTTCCGGCGATCTGCCGGAGGGGGAATCGATCACGGAGGGCTTGTACATCAACACCATTGCCTCTCCGATAAAGCGTGAGTAGTTTACCACAGACCTTTGGGTCCATAGTTATTAGCTGGATGGCTTCTTCTCTCGCTTTGAATCTCAATACAAAGTTCTCCTCGATGTTCTTGGAGATTTATTTGATGTAATTATTTTGCGGTGTGTTTGCCGAGATCCGATGAATTGTGGATTTATGAACAAGATTATCTATGAATACTATTTGGTTCTTCTCTGAATTCTTATATGCATGATTTGATATCTTTGCAAGTCTCTTCGAATTATCGGTTTAGTTTGGCCTACTAGATTGATCTTTCTTGCAATGGGAGAAGCGCTTAGCTTTGGGTTCAATCTTGCGGTGTCCTTCCCTAGTGACAGTAGGGGCAGCAAGGCACATATTGTATTGTTGCCATCGAGGATAAAAAGATGGGGTTTATATCATATTGCTTGAGTTTATCCCTCTACATCATGTCATTTTGCTTAATGCGTTACTCCATTCTTATGAACTTAATACTCTAGATGCTTGCTGGATAGCGGTCGATGTGTGGAGTAATAGTAGTAGATGCAGAATCGTTTCGGTCTACTTGACACAGACGTGATGCCTATGTTCATGATCATTGCCTTAGATGTCTTCATAATTATGCACTTTTCTATCAATTGCTCGGCAGTAATTTGTTCACCCACCGTAATACATGCTATCTCGAGAGAAGCCACTAGTGAAACCTATGGCCCCCGGGTCTCTTTCTTATTATATTACATCTCTTTTATTACATCGCATCTCATCGACTATTTTGCAATCTTTACTTTCCAATCTATACAATAAAAAATACCAAAAATATTTACTTTACTATCTCTATCAGATCTCACTTTTGCAAGTGACCGTGAAGGGTTTGACAACCCCTTTATCGCTTTGGTTGCAAGGTTCTTGATTGTTTGTGCAGGTACTAGGTGACTTGTGTGTCATGTCCTACTGGATTGGTACCTTGGTTCTCAAAACTGAGGGAAATACTTACGCTACTTTGCTGCATCACCCTTTCCTCTTCAAGGGAAAAACCAACTCAAGCTCAAGAGGTAGCAAGAAGGATTTCTGGCGCCGTTGCCGAGGATATCTACGCCAAGTCAAGCCATACCAAGTACCCATTATAAACTCTTCTCCCTTGCATTACATTATTGTCCATTCGCCTCTCATTTTCTTCTCCCCCACTTCTAAAACAATTTTCGAAAACCTTTGCCTTTTCTTCGCCCCTCTTCCGTTCGATTTTGTTTCGCTTGTGTTACCATGTGCCTTCTTTTTGCTTGCATCTTTGCTTGCTAAAAGTTTATGGATCCTCATCCACTTGCTAATCTTTTTAAGGGATCAAATTATGATGAACCTATTGCTAGTGAGTTGAGTGCACTAGATTATCTTTATGAGGTTTCGCTTTAAATTCGTGAATCTGAAAATTGTGATGAAGTACTTTATGAAGTGATCCACGATAGATCTTTGAATAAGAAGCATGATTGCAATGATTTTACTATAAATTCTGTTGATGTCAATTGTGCTAATAATATGCAAAACCCTAAGCTTGGGGATGCTAATTTTGCTATGTCTACTGCTTGTTGCAATGATCATGATTGGGGGTGATTCTTCTTATGATCTTGAAAATTTATTTAAGCCCCATGGCGAATATGAGATTGATAATAGTGTTTGCAATAATATTGAAAGTGTGTTTGGAAGAGTGTCAAATTTAGATCCCACATATTTGGAGAATGTTCAATCTCATGAAATTTTTGATAAAAGTGGGTTTGTAGAGGTCATGACTTTAGTTAATGTTAATCCCACTATTTTGGAAGAGAGTCAACTTCGCATGCATGTGGATCGTGTTGAGAATATTTTATGTGATAGCTATTTTGTTGAATTTTCTTATGATACTACATGTAATTATTATGAGTGAGGAAAATATGGTTGTAGAAATTTTCATGTTACTAAATTACCTCTCTTCATGTTGAGGTTGCTATTGTTTCTTTCCGTTTCCTTGCATATGCTAGTTTTTGCTTGCTATGATAATTTGTTTGCCTATAATATGCCTATGTATAGGAAGTATGTTAGACTTAGATGTGTTTTTCACATGATATATGATTCTCTATTTGTGCTTCAATTCTTGTCTTTCTTGTGAGCATCATAAAAATTATCAATGCCTGGCTAAAAAGGCTTTAAATAAAAGCACTTGTTGGGAGGCAACCCAATTTTTTTTTGTTATTTAATTTTTTATCCTGTTTAGTAATAAATAATTAATCTAACTTATGTTTAGATGTGTTTTTATGTTTTAATTAGTGTTTATGCCAAGTAGAACCTTTGGGAAGACTTGGGTGAAGTCTTTGCGATCTTGCTGTAAAAACAGAAACTTTTGCGCTTACGAGAATAGCTGTCATTTTTTCCTGGAGAGTGCTTTTAGGTTGATTATTTTTTAATATGATTAATAGAAAAATTCCTCAAGACCACCAATTTATTTCAGATTTTTTTAGAGTTATAGAAGTATTCGAAAGTTATGGATTACTACAGACTGTTGTGTTTTTGACAGATTCTGTTTTTCGTGTGTTGTTTGCCTATTTTGATGAATCTATGAGTAGTATCGGGGGGTATGAACCATAGATATGTTGGAATACAGTAGGTTTAACACCAATATAAATAAAGAATGAGTTTATTACAGTACCTTAAAGTGGTGGTTTATTTTCTTATACCAACGGAGCTCATGAGATTTTCTGTTGAAGTTTTGTGTTGTGAAGTTTTCAAGTTTTTGGGTAAAGATTTGATGGATTTTGGAATAAGGAGTGGCAAGAGCCTAAGCTTGGGCATGCCCAAGGCACCCCAAGGTAAAATTCAAGGACAACCAAAAGCCTAAGCTTGGGATGCCTCGGAAGGCATCCCCTCTTTCATCTTCATCTATCGGTAACTTTATATGAGGCTATATTTTTATTCACCACATGATATGTGTTTTGCTTGGAGCGTCTTGTATGATTTGAGTCTTTGATTTTTAGTTTACCACAATCATACTTGCTGTACACACCTTTTGGGAGAGATACGCATGAATCAGAATTTATTAGAATACTCTATGTGCTTCACTTATATCTTTTGAGCTAGACACTATTGCCCTAGTACTTCCCTTATATCTTTTTAGAGCACGGAGGTGGTTTTATTTTATAGAAATTATTGATCTCTCATGCTTCACTTATATTATTTTGAGAGTCTTTTAGAACAACATGGTAATTTTTATTGGTTATAAAATTTGTCCTAATATGATGGGCATGCAAGATGGGTATAATAAAAACTTTCATATAAAGTGCATTGAATACTATGAGAAGTTTGATGCTTGATGATTGTTTTGAGATATGAGGATGGTGATATTAGAATTAATTGTGAATTTGAAGAATACTTGTGTTAAAGTTTGTGATTCCCGTGGCATGCATGTATGGTGAACCGTTATGTGATGAAGTTGGGGCATGATTTATTTATAGATTGCCTTCCTTATGTGTGGAGGTCAGGATCACACGGTGGTTAACTCCTACCAACCGTTCCGCTAGGAGCATGCGTGTAGTACTTTGTTTTGATGACTTGTAGATTTTTGCAATAAGTATGTGAGTTCCTTATGACTAATGTTGAGTCCATTGAATATACACACTGTCACCCTTCCATCATTACTAGCCTCTCTAGTACCGCACAACTCTCGCCGGTACCATACACCCACCATATACTTTCCTCAAAACAGCCACCATACCTACCTATTATGGCATTTCCATAGCCATTCCGAGATATATTGCCATGCAACTTTCCACCATTCCGTTTATTATGACACACTCCATCATTGTCATATTGCCTTGCATGATCATGTAGTTGACATCGTATTTGTGGCAAAGCCACCGTTGATAATTTTTTCATACATGTCAATCTTGAATCATTGCACATCCCGGTAGACCGCCGGAGTCATTCACATAGAGTCATATTTTTTTTCTAAGTATTGAGTTATAATTCTTGAGTTGTAAGTAAATAAAAGTGTGATGATCTTCATTATTAGAGCATTGTCCCATGTGAGGAAGGATGATGGAGACTATGATTCCCCACAAGCCGGGATGAGACTCCGAACTTAAAAAAAGAGGTCTTAAAAAAGAGAAAAGGCCCAAATAAAAAAAAGAGAATGGACAATGCTACTATCCTTTTACCACACTTGTGCTTCAAAGTAGCACCATGATCTTCATGATAGAGAGTCTCCTATGTTGTCACTTTCATATACTAGTGGGAATTTTTCATGATAGAACTTGGCTTGTATATTCCAATGATGGGTGTAGGATCGAAAGTATTTCTAGAGGGGGGGGGGTGATTAGACTACTTGACCAAATAAAAACTTAATCTTTTTCCATTTTTAGTTCTTGGCAGATTTTATCAACTTAGAACAAGTCAAGCAATCACAATACAATTCAATCAAGCATGCAAAGAGTATATGAGCATCAGAAGGTAAAGCATGCAACTTGCAAGAAAGTAAATGGGGGAGTTTGGAGGGAGCAAATGCAATGTTGACACGAAGATTTTTGGCATGGTTCCGATAGGTGGTGCTATCGTACATCCACGTTGATGGAGACTTCAACCCATAGAGGGTAACAGTTGCGCGAGTCCACGGAGGGCTCCACCCATGAAGGGTCCACGAAGAAGCAACCTTGTCTATCCCATCATGGCCATCTCCCATGAAGGACTTGCCTCGCTAGGGTAGATCTTCATGAAGTAGGTGATCTCCTTGCTCTTACAAACTCCTTGGTTCAACTCCACAATCTTGACGGAGGCTCCCAAGTGACACCTAACCAATCTAGGAGACACCACTCTCCAAAAGGTAATAAATGGTGTGTTGTTGATGAACTCCTTGCTCTTGTGCTTCAAATGATAGTCTCTCCAACACTCAACTCTCTCTCACAGATTTGGCTATGGTGGAAAGATGATTTGAGTGGAAAGCAACTTGGGGAAGGCTAGAGATCAAGATTCATATGGTAGGATTGGAATATCTTGGCCTCAACACATGAGTAGGTAGTTCTCTCTCAGAAAATGAGTAGTGGAAGTGTAGGTTTGTTCTGATGGCTCTCTCCACGAATGAAGACTGGGTGGAGGGGTATATATAGCATCCACACAAAATCTAACCGTTACACACAGATTCCCAAACTCGGTGGGACCGAATCAGAAAACTTGGTCAGATCGATCTTGGTAAAAATGTGAACGTTAGGATTTTCGGTGGGACCGATATAGTCATCTCGGTGGGACCGATATGCTAGGGTTAGGGCATAACATAATCTCGGTGTGACCGATCGCATAAACTCGCTGGGACCGATTTCAGCAAATTGGTACACAGAGGGTTGGTTAGGCAAACTCGGTGGGACCGATTTGCTCACTTCGGTGGTACCGAAGTGTTACGAAAAGGAAATAGGGAGTTTGCAATGCATACTCGGTGGGACCGATTTGCTCTTTCGGTGAGACCAAAATGTTACAAAAAGGAAAAGAGAGTTTGCAATTCCATCTCGGTGAGACCAAGATCCCTATCGGTTAGACCGAAGTAACTAGGGTTTGTTGTAGTGGCTATGTCAAGTGAAACTCGTTGGCGCCGGATAGATCAAATCGGTGGGGTCGAGTTTGACATTTAGGTTTAGGACATATGTGGATGTGAGAAAGTGGTTGAGGGTTTTGGAGCATATCACAAAGCATTTTGAGCAAGTAATCCATTAAGCAACACCTCATCCCATTTTAATAGTATTGGCTTTCCTATGGACTTAGTGTGATCTTTGATCACTAAAATGAAAATGTAGAGTCTTGAGCTTGTTGCCAATATATGTCCTTTGCATTCTGAGGGGTGCACATCTCTAGTCCATGCCATGCCAAACATTGAACTTTCTAAAATGATTGTCTTGAAATAGCATTAGTTCAATGAACCATATGTTGTTAAGAATTACCAAAACCACCTAGGGATTAGTTGCACTTTCAATCTCCCCCTTTTTTGTAATTGATGACAACATATAGATCAGAGCTTCGACAAATGATAATAAGAATGAAGTACATTGTCGCTTTGAGAAGTATGTGATAAGTAAGAGCTCCCCCTAAATTTGTGCATTGTTAAAATTTGCTTTGGACTGCAAATGCACAATCTGTTAGGATCATGGGTTACTCTTCGATGTCACATACATCTTGGTCAAGCGCCAAAAATGATAATAAATAAGAACAAGCACTCATCACCAAGGCAAAGTGAATGATCATACATGAGATAGATAATGTTAACATCCAAGCATAAGCATAAAGAGTGATATGATCAAGCACATGATCATACAAAGTGTCTCACACACACAGACATAATGTATCTCAAACAGGCGAGCAAAGCAAATAAGTAGCAAAAAGGGACAACTCTCTGATACGTCTCCAATGTATCTACTTTTCCAAACACTTTTGCCCTTGTTTTGGACTCTAACTTGCATGATTTGAATGAAACTAACCCGGACTAACGATGTTTTCAGCAGAACTGCCATGATGTTGTTTTATGTGTAGAAAAGGAAAGTTCTCGGAATGTCCTGGAAATCTACGGAGGCACTTTTTGGAATTAATAAGAATTTTTGGCGAAAGAATCAATGCCAGGGGGCCTACAGGCTGTCCACGAGACACGGGGCGCCCCCCTAGGGCGCGGCCTCCTATCTCATGGGCCCCCTGGACCTCCACCGACCTCAACTCCAACTCCATATATTCCGTCTTGGGGAGAAAAAATCAGGGAGAAAGTTTCATTGCGTTTTACGACACGGAGCCGCCGCCAAGCCCTAATCTCTCTCGGGAGGGCTGATCTGGAGTACGTTCGGGGCTCCAGAGAGGTGGATTCGTCGCTGTCGTGATCATCAACCATCCTACATCACCAATTTCATGATGCTCACCGCCGTGCGTGAGTAATTCCATCGTAGGCTTGCTGGACGGTGATGGGTTGGATGAGATTTACCATGTAATCAAGTTAGTTTTGTTAGGGTTTGATCCCTAGTATCCACTATGTTCTGAGATTGATGTTGCTATGACTTTGCTATGCTTAATGCTTGTCACTGGGGCCCGAGTGCCATGATTTCAGATCCGAACCTATTATGTTTTCATGAATATATGTGTGTTCTTGATCCTATCTTGCAAGTCTATAGTCACCTATTATGTGTTATGATCCGACAACCCCGAAGTGACAATAATCAGGATACTTCTTGGTGATAATAGTAGTTTGAGGAGTTCATGTATTCACTATGTGTTAATGCTTTGTTCCGGTTCTCTATTAAAAGGAGGACTTAATATCCCTTAGTTTCCGTAAGGACCCCGCTACAACGGGAGGGTAGGACAAAAGATGTCATGCAAGTTCTTTTCCATAAGCACGTATGACTATTTATGGAATACATGCCTACATTACATTGATGAATTGGAGCTAGTTCTGTGTCACCCTATGTTATAGCTATTACATGAGGAATCGCATCCGGCATAATTATCCATCACTGATCCATTGCCTACGATCTTTTCATATATTGTTCTTCACTTATTTACTTTTCCGTTGCTACTATTACAACTACTACAAAAACCCAAAAACATCTATCTTTACTTTTGCTACCGTTACCTTTATTATCATACCACTTTTGCTACTAAATACTTTGCTGCAGATACTAAGTTATCTAGGTGTGGTTGAATTGACAACTCAACTGCTAATACTCAAGAATATTCTTTGGCTCCCCTTGTGTCGAATCAATAAATTTGGGTTGAATACTTTACCCTCAAAAGCTGTTGCGATCCCCTACACTTGTGGGTTATCAAGACTAATTTCTGGCGCCGTTGCCGGGGAGCATAGCTCTATTCTCTGAGTCACTTGGGATTTATATCTGTTGATCACTATGAAGAACTTGAAAGACGCTAAAACCAAGATTTTGCCCTCAACTACGAGGGGAGGTAAGGAACTGCCATCTAGCTATGCACTAGATTCTCCTTCCGTTATTAGTAGGCTTGCGACACCTAAACCTACTACTGCTATGAATTCTGATATGTTGCTGTTATTGATGATGCCACTTCCGCTATGCATGATGAAACTACTTCTGTGCGTGATACTACTTTGCCATTAGGTGAATTTCTTTGTGAACAACTTGCTAGAGTTAGGGGGAATGAATATATTGAAGAACCTATTATTGATGATAGTGATGATGAAGGTCCCCCCAATGATTATGTATTACCTGTTGTTCCTAAGGATTATGTTACGAATGAATAAGCTGCTAGGGAAATTTTAGCTTGCAATGATAGAAATGATCTTAAGAAATTATTAGCTAAATGGAAGCAACAGTCTCTTAATGCTAGAATGAAACCCGATCCTGCTTTTGCTACTTCACCTATCTGTGTTACTGATAATGATTATGAATTCTCTGTTGATCCTGATATTATTACTTTAGTTGAATCTGATCCTTTTTATGGCCTTGAATTTGAAACTGTTGTGGCACATTGTCGGTGTCAAAACCGGAGGATCTCGGGTAGGGGGTCCCGAACTGTGCGTCTAGGCGGATGGTAACAGGAGACAAGGGACACGATGTTTTTACCCAGGTTCGGGCCCTCTCGATGGAGGTAAAACCCTACTCCTACTTGATTGATATTGATGATATGGGTAGTACAAGAGTGGATCTACCACGAGATCAAGGAGGCTAAACCCTAGAAGCTAGCCTATGGTATGATTGTTGTAATGGTTGTTCGTCCTATGGACTAAAACCCTCCGGTTTATATAGACACTGGAGAGGGCTAGGGTTACACAGAGTCGGTTACAATGGTAGGAGATCTACATATCCGTATCGCCAAGCTTGCCTTCCACGCCAAGGAAAGTCCCATCCGGACACGGGACGAAGTCTTCAATCTTGTATCTTCATAGTCTTGGAGTCCGGTTGACGATGATAGTCCGGCTATCCGGACACCCCCTAGTCCAGGACTCCCTCAGTAGCCCCTGAACCAGGCTTCAATGACGATGAGTCCGGCGTGCATATTGTTCGGCATTGCAAGGCGGGATCCTCCTCCGAATAACTCATAGAAGATTGTGAACGCCAGGATAGTGTCTGGCTCTGCAAAATAAATTCCACATTCCACCATAGAGAGAATAATATGTACACAAGTTCAATCTGCTGACGTGTTTTGTGGCGTGATGTCATGCCACTACCAGGCCTTTACTTGAATCCTTTTTTTATTATACCACCTCAGCGCGTTTAGCGAAGCGGTTTCCTTGGCACGTCTTGTCGAAGCAGAGATCGTGTTCCCCTTATTCTGGGATTCTCATCAATACGGACGTGGGTAACCCAATCGTTCCCATTGCCACACCCCCTCTATCGGAGGCGAGTCCCGAACGGTCACGGGGACGGCTCTTGGTATTCTCCCCCTTTATAATGGGACCAAGGCTCGTTTCTTTTCTTCAATCTTCAATCGAATCTGCTCCTTGCCCCGAGTTCCAACACCCAGAGCCCCAGATTCGAGCGCTTCGCACCTTCAACAATGTCCGGCTCCGACCTACAGGGCCGGTGGATGCCCTCCTCCGTCACGGAAGAGGACGTGCTAAAGCTGCGAGAAGCCAGGTACCTAACCTACGAGATTTCGCATAGGTTGCCTGCCAAGGGGCAAGTCATTCCTACTCCCGAGCCCGGCGAGAGCGTCGTGTTCGTGTCCCACCTCCGTCGGGGTTTAGGCTTCCCGGCGGATCCTTTTGTGAGAGGGCTCATGTTCTACTACGGGTTGGAATTCCATGACCTGGCTCTGGAGTCCATCCTACATATCTCTTCATTCATTGTCGTTTGCGAAGCCTTCCTCCGCGTTACCCCTCACATCGGCTTGTGGCTTAAGACCTTCAACGTGGAGCCAAAGATGATCGAGGGGCGTCAAGCAGAGTGCGGCGGGGCGGTTGTAAGCAGAAGGGCCGACGCTCCATGGCCCGAGGGCTCTTTTCAGGAGGAGCTCGGCTTGTGGCAGCAGGAGTGGTTCTACATAACCACTCCCAGGGGCAGCAGGCAGAAGCCGCCGCCCATCTTCCGCTCGGGCCCTCCACAGCGGCTGATGTCATGGGTTAGCCAAGGGCTCAACTGGGGGCCGTCAAAGGACGTGCCCCTACTGCAGGGCCAGATTCAAGACCTCCAAGAGAGGGAGATCAGTCTGGTGATGGTGATGCAGGTTATGCTGATTCGGCGCCTCCTGCCCTACAAGCGTCGCCCCCTCCGTCTGTGGGAGTTCAATCCCGAGGGGCCGCGAGCTCTCCAACACTTCATGGGTACGACACCCGTGGAGATGTATAAATTGTTCTTCGGATCACAAGAGATGTGTCCGGAATTGGCCGAGGACTCCGGCCTAAGCTGCAATCGCCCGGATACTCAGGTAAGTGGTCCCGCGTCTAAACACATCACTTGTTTATGCCTTCTTGAATTTTCCTTTTAACCCACCGTCTCTTGAATAGGAGTGGATAGCGCAAGCAAAACTGATACGATGTTCGGCCCCCCTCCCGGAGACCGCGCCGGATCCCGTGCTGGTCAGGATGCTGAAGGTTGCGCCTTCAGAGGAAGGCGAAGGGGAGAATAGAGGAACTACCGCCTCAACCAAGGAGTCTTTTGAGGAAGGGGGGATCGAGAATCCCTCCTTCCAAGGGGAGAAGAGGACCGCCTCCGAAAACCCGGAGGCCAAAGCCCCGAAGCGGGGGAAGAGATCTTCACCAGAGGGTCCTGCGTCCGGAGAGGCTCCGGCCGCACAGTCTCCCCTAAAGAATCAGCCCTCCAGTGAGCCATAAGTAGAAAAAAGGGAGTTTTGTAACAAGGGACATCCCTATTTGTGCTTCTGAGGATAACTTAAGTTTTTACCTTGTAGTTCGGATCTCCGTCCTTCTCAGATGAGCTCGTCTTCGGGGGACCTCCATCCGGAGATGATGGAGAGCGAGGCGCCTCCATCTGCCGCCCCATCGGATAGGGCGGACGAGCCTGAAGTGTCATCACGGAGGGTATCCCCGAGTCCGGCAGGGCCGAATAGTTCGGCACCAACTGGTGTGCGGCCGGGGGAGCTAAAGAATCTGCTTGAGAGGGCGTCCATCTCAGAAGGCCACCGTACACTGATGAGTACGGTGATTGAAAGAATTTCATTCGCCGAAGGCAGATTGCGTGATGCCGTCAGGAGTTTGCTGGCGGGGTTTGAGGTACGTAAAAATGACATACCCTTTGACAGTTTTACACATAAAGTGCGCCCTGTATAGATAGTAGCCCCTGAGACTCGGTAGGGTGTCGAGAACGACAGCGTGCCGAGGATCAAAATCCCAGCTATTGATTTTCGCCTTTCCTATGTAGGTGGCGGATAGTTCGGTGGCTAGCCAGACTGATGGAGTTGCCGAACTAAAGCGGCAGCTCGACGCTGCGGATGCGGACATCGCGCTGGTCAATAAACGACTTGACGAGTCACAAGGTAGGTTTTTTCTCCATGGTCACCTAGTAAGGGAGCCGAAGCCCACTCCTTACAACATGTGTGCTGAATGCAGATGGTGCCGCTGCTGTGGAGAGCCTTCGGGCAGAACTTGCTCAAGCCAAGGAGCAAGCCAGAAGGAGTGATGCGGCTGCCTCGAGGGCGGCCGAAGAGCTAGAAGCCGAAAGGGCTGCACACTGCCGAAGCAGAGAGGGGACGGCCGAAATGGCCGTGAAGTTAAAAGATGCTACCGACCGCAATGAGGTTCTTGAAAAGGAGCGCCTAGCGGAGCGAGAAGACCTAGGGAAGGCCACCGCCGAAGCCAAGGATGCCCGTTCTGCAATGCGGGCTATAAAGGACGAGCTGCGCCAGGCCGGAGACATTGTGGCTGGCAAGCCCTTTCTGCTGCGCCGAAGGTTTACAAATCCAAAGTATGCTCAGCTTGGCCAGCTGTGGGGTCCGGAGGATCCTTATATGGACTTAGCGGCGAGTGCGGCAGATGCCGTTGTGCACTTCCGAAGTCAGAAGGATCACAAGACAGAAGAGCTGTTTTGGTCTCAATTCCATAGTCCGGAGCGTTCACTTCCGCTGACCGATCGGTTGGCCGAGTGGGCTGAGCTGAATAGATTGTCCGGACTTGCCATGACAGATATCGTGACTCATGTCTGGCCGGATAGGCTCAAGCCGAAGAGTTATTTTTGCGTATTGCATCAATTTCTTGGGGCGGTGCCACATATCAAGGCGATGAAGTGGTCGGCCTGCATAGAAGGTGCACGGATGGCCCTCACCCGTGTGAAGACACATTGGACAGAGATGGATGCCACCGCTGTTGTGACCCAGGGTTCGGACGAGAGCCGGTTACCCGCCGAGCACTATTTTGGGGAAGTGCTGCGTGGTGCTCGTGTAATAGAGTCACAGTGCTCGAAAAATGTTATGTTCAAATGAACTTTGTGATTTATAAAACAATGTATATAGTATAAGCGCTTTTTGTACTTGTGCGTTCAAGTATTGAAATATCTCCTGTGCGGCCGTTTATGTATACGTGTGTATAACCTGAAAGATGGCAGTCGTTGGCTTCAGCCCCCACGCACAAGGTGCGGGGGTGTTAGCAAAAATAGCGCATTTTCACACTTAATCCGACGTCTTGGTCCTGTGAAGGAGGTGGTAGCGTAGCAAACGAGGCAACCGGACTATAATGCTTTATCACTTTCACTTAGCCATAGGAGTTCGAGGGTGGGGCTACGATATATCCCCTAGGGGCACCGCGCTCTCTGAATTCGGGGCCCGTATGTGCCTGACCAGGAAACAATCCTTCGTGAAAGCGGAGGAATTCTAAACATTCCGGTAGTCGATCGAGTGGTTGACCAGTCTCTCGCTGTATCA
The DNA here is from genome assembly GCF_002162155.2 of Triticum dicoccoides. NCBI lineage: Eukaryota > Viridiplantae > Streptophyta > Magnoliopsida > Poales > Poaceae > Triticum > Triticum dicoccoides. The sequence goes on from NC_041383.1 coordinate 198,827,767, forward strand.
TGACAGTCAGTTTTCGGCTTTCTCTACTGAGGTGCTCGCCCGGCCGAACCGGAGGACAATCGCAGTAGTTCTCCTGGTGCCGCGTTAGCCGATGATACGGAACGTAAGGCAGCAAAACACAGGAGCCGGGCAAACCCAACATTTGACCAAAGACATGATTCGGAGCTGATGCATATAAGGCCTAACTCGAGATGCCGAACACTCCCTAAGGTATTCGGTCTTTATGATAGCGGGCAGAACAATGCCCTAAGCCCCTAGTGTCCAGGTACACGCAAGGTCCTCTGACGCGGCCGATGCCAAAACGTTAGTCTCCTCTCTGGTTATAATGAAAAACCAGGGGATATATAGCAACAAGAGACAGTAAAAAAGGTTTACGCAGGGTCTTAATATGAAAAGAATCCTTGCAACGGGTCCCTACTGCACGTCTGCGCCTGTGTCTCCGTTGTGCTGTATCTTGGACGGGTGTAACACACTGTTCATCTGTAAAAGAGAGGAACTTAGTTTGAAAAGTAATTGTGCAAAAAATGAATTAAAAAATCGAAATATGAATGAATGAATAAAGCTGAGCTTATATTAGCTCATACGCACAACCCCTTGTAAAGGGTTGTGTGGCTAGGGAGCCACTGGCTTATTTATGCCGGACTCGTCTAGCCGTGTCCGGGGTCTTGGACGACCTTTTAATGAGATGATGCCACGTGGACCGGGCATTTTAAGTGTAAGAGACGCGTAGTGTGGTATTACATTAAAGCGGACAAAAGCTTCACGTCCCAATAGTGCTTGATGGCTACTTTTGAATGGGGCGACATGAAAGATTAGCTTTTCGCGTCGGAAGTTGTCGGGTGACCCGAACACAACTTCTAGTAGTAAGGAGCCCATGCACTTGGCGTAAGGGCCTGGCGTCACTCCTTTGAAGGAAGTGCGGCTATGTCGAATTTTAGTAAGGTCTATCCCCAACTTGCGGGTTGTGTCCGGATATAGCAGGTTTAAATCACTGCCGCCGTCCATCAGGACTTGTGCAAATTGTAGTCCGTCGATTATAGGATCCAATATCAGAGCAGTCCATCCTATGTTTCGAATGCTTCTGGAATAGTCCAGGTGGTCGAAAGTAATTGGTTTTGACATCCACTTTTGAGGTTCCGCTGGGGTTGACCGTGCGACACCTACTTTGGCGGGTGCCGCATTGTTGTTCCGTGTTATCACATGAAGTGAGTTTACTATTTTGACTTCTTGTGGGAAAGTATTCTGTTTTCCGGCGCTCTGCTGGTGGGGTTCGTCATCATCCTCGCTTGGCGCGTCGAGCCCCTTGTGTTCGGTGTTGAGTCGGCCGGACTGTTTGAAGACCCAACAATCTCGGTGGGTGTGGTTTGCAGGCCTTCCTTAGGTGCTGTGGATTTGACATATCCGATCCAAAATTTTGTTTAAGTTGGATAGCTCTTCACTGTTGTCCTTAAGAGGCAGTGTTTTGTTGTTCGGCCGCGAGCTTTTGAATCCGGCGTTGACCGCCGTATTCTTTGGGCTTTTTTCTTTATTTTGGCGCTGGTCCTTTCTGCACCGTGATTTTCCGTTTCCATCTCTGATCTCGGATGTACTCGGGTCGCTGGTGCTGCATCTTGCTAGCCAGCTGTCCTCCCCTGCGCAAAAGTGGGTCATGAGGCTTGTTAGCGCGGCCATAGTTCTCAGATTCTCTTGGCCGAGGTGTCTGGCAAGCCATTCATCCCAGACATTATGTTTAAAAGCTGCTAAGGCTTCGGCGTGCGAACAGTCGACTATTTGGTTCTTTTTGGTAAGAAACTTGTTCTAGAATTTGCGCGCTGACTCTCCGGGCTGTTGAGTTATGTGACTTAAATCGTCTGCATCCGGAGGTCGGACATAAGTCCCTTGAAAATTTGCTCTAAACGCGTCCTCGAGCTCTTCCCAACTTCCAACAGTATTTTCTGGGAGGCTTTTGAGCCAATGCCGAGCTGGCCCTTTGAGCTTGAGGGGTAGATATTTTATGGCGTGGAGATCATCTCCTCTAGCCATGTGTATGTGCAGTATGTAATCCTCAATCCAGACTCCGGGGTCTGTTGTTCCGTCGTATGCCTCTATGTTTACGGGTTTGAATCCCGCTGGAAATTCATGATCCAGCACCTCATCGGTGAAACATAGTGGGTGTGCGGCGCCCCTGTATTTAGGCGTGCTGTTATCTTCAAGCATGCGGCGTGTTGTGTTGCTTCCTGGGGCCCTCTTTTTTGGCCCATAAATGGACCTGACCGGGCCATCTGTTTTTGAGGATCGTGTGTCGTCTTGTGTGCGGCGCCGCTGGTCGCTTTTGGCCTGTCATCTGGTCGTCTATCCGGCCAGGCGGCCTCTTTGCTTTTTGACTGTGGGGGCTCTATGGCCTCCTCGTCGAACTCTGGCAGCAGCTTGTGCTTCAGGTAGCTCTTTGTTCGGTGGCTATTGCCATATTTGTCCGCGGTCTTGAGTACTTTGCTCCACCTCATTCTGAGTATGTCTTCCGCTGTTTTGAGCTTCCTTTTTTCCTTTTTCAGACTTCTTGCAGTGGCGACAAGTCTTTTGTGAAGGTTCTTATGCTCCGGTGGTGTGTCCGGCGTGAGGTTGTCTGGACTGTTGTTTTCGCCGGGCATGGATTGATTATCCGATTCGTTCTGCTCGGATGGTTGCTTGGTTGCATGTTCGTCGTCCACTGGTTTGCCCTGCTCTATTGCTGGGTCATTAGGAGTGCTGTTTTTGTCGAGGCGGGACTTAGGGCGGCGTCTGCGTCGCCGTTTTGGTTGTTTGTCGGCGGAATTATCCTTTGCCGCGTCCCGTTGTTCCTCGTTATCGCTTCCTTTTGGGGTGTCCACCATTTATACATCATGGGTTGGGGTGGCCTTCCAGTGCTCGGTAGGCGCTGGTTCTTGGTAGTCTCCGGCATCGTCATCCATACAGTCGATGAATTCAGAGTCGTAGTCTAGCATGTCAGTTAGATCGTCGACAGTGGCTACAAAGTGGGTGGTGGGTGGGATTTGAATTTCTTCATCGTCCGCATCCCAACCATCCTGACCGCAGTCCGGCCAGGGTTCTCCTGATAACGAAAGATGCTTTAGTGAGTTCAGGATGTCGCCAAAGGGCGAGTGCTGAAAGATGTCCGCAGCGGTGAACTCCATGAACGGCGCCCAATCGGATTCGATTGGTAGGGGCGCAGGAGGTTCGGAGTCCGGCAAGGAGTCCGGCACCTCGGAGTCACGAGCTTTGTAAGGGACAAGGTCAGTATTCGACTCCATCGCCGTAGAAGTTGCAGCTCCCGAGGCGGTGTCCAGCCACCTGTCCTCGATCTGCACGATCGGCTCCGAACTATGGGTCGGAGTGGATTCATGTGCGGCCTCCAAGGCACTGTCCGGCGGCAGAGCTAGATCATACCCATTGTGACAATGCGGCACGCTCGGAGGTGGCTCGAATCCGTCGAAGATCAAATCTCCGCGGATGTCAGCCGTGAAGTTTAGGCTTCCAAATCTGACCTGATGGCCAGGGGCGTAGCTTTCGATCTGCTCCAGATGGCCAAGTGAATTGGCCCTCAGTGCGAAGCCGCCGAACACGAAGATTTGTCCGGGGAGAAAAGTCTCACCCTGGACGGCGTTGTTGTTGATTGAAGAAGCCATCAAGCCTATCAGTGACGACACAGAGGAACTCTCAATGAAAGCACCAATGTCGGTGTCAAAACCGACGGATCTCGGGTACGGGGTCCCGAACTGTGCGTCTAGGCAGATGGTAACAGGAGACAAGGGACACGATGTTTTTACCTAGGTTTGGGCCCTCTCGATGGAGGTAAAACCCTACTCCTGCTTGATTGATATTGATGATATGGGTAGTACAAGAGTGGATCTACCACGAGATCAAGGAGGCTAAACCCTAGAAGCTAGCCTATGGTATGATTGTTGTAATGGTTGTTCGTCCTATGGACTAAACCCCCCTCCCCGGTTCATATAGACACCGGAGAGGGCTAGGGTTACACAGAGTCGGTTACAATGGTAGGAGACCTACATATCCGTATCGCCAAGCTTGCCTTCCACGCCAAGGAAAGTCCCATCCGGACACGGGACGAAGTCTTCAATCTTGTATCTTCATGGTCTTGGAGTCCGGCTGACGATGATAGTCCGGCTATCCGGACACCCCCTAGTCCAGGACTCCCTCACACATCTTACCAAGTTGAATGATATAGCCACCCTGTTTACTAATGATGAGAAGTCTCGCTATTTATATATCCTTAAGATATTTCCGTTCTCATTAAAGGGTGATTCTAAGACTTGGTATAATTCTCTTGCTCCTGGTTGTGTGCGTAGTCCCCAGGATATGATTTATTACTTCTCTGCTAAATATTTCCCTGCTCATAAGAAACAAGCTGCCTTGCGGGAAATATATAATTTTGTGCAAATCAAAGAAGAGAGTCTCCCACAAGCTTGGGGGAGGCTTCTCCGGTTACTTAATGCTTTGCCTGATCATCCTCTTAAGAAAAATGAAATACTTGATATCTTTTATAATGGACTAACCGATGCTTCCAAGGACTACTTGGATAGTTGTGCTGGTTGTGTTTTCAGGGAAAGAACAGTCGACCAAGCTGAAATACTATTGAATAATATGTTGACTAATGAAAATAATTGGACTCTCCAGGAGCCAGTTCCTGAAGTAATTCCTGAACCAATTGAGCCAACTCCTGAGCCTATTCCTAAACCCACTCCGAAGAAGAGAGGTGTTTTATTTCTCAGTCCTGAAGATATGCAAGAGGCAAAGGAATCAATGAAATAAAAAGGTATTAAAGCTGAAGATGTTAAAAATTTACCACCTATTGAAAAAATACATGGTCTTAATTTACTGCCTGAAGAACCCCATTGTCTTGATAATCCGACACAGGTAGTAAAGGTAAATTCTCTCTATAGATATGATAAAGTTGAAATACCCTCTACTAAATTTCATAGCCCATGCTTAGATGAGTTTGATGACTTTATGGCTAGACAAGAAAGTTTTAATGCTTATGTTGGTAGAGAGTTAAAGAATAATGCTTTCGAGATAGGACGCGTAGGTGATAATCTGGCTAGAGTTAAAGATGAACTTCACCGCGTTAGCAAATATGCTTCTATGGTTGCTACTCAAGCTGAGCAAGTACTCAAAGCTCAAAATGAATTGCTTATGAATTAAATAATAAAAATGACTTTGCTGTTAGATTGGTTACTCGAACTGGTAGAATGACTCAGGAACCTTTGTATCCTGAAGGCCACCCTAGGAGAATCGAGCAAGATTCTCAGAGAAATAATTTAGAGGCACCTAGTTCTTCTAAAAAGAAGGAAAAGAAAAATGATAGGACTTTGCCTGCTTCTAGTGAACCTACTGTAGACACACCTGAGAATCCCAATGATATTTCTATTTCTGATGCTGAAACACAATCAGGTGATGCACATGAACCTAGTGATAATGTTAATGATAATGTTCATGTTGATGCTCAACCTAGCAAAAACAATGATGTAGAGATTGAACCTGCTGTTGATCTTGATAACCCACAATCAAAGAATCAACATTATGATAAGAGAGATTTTGTTGCTAGGAAGCACGGTAAAGAAAGAGAACCTTGGGTTCAGAAACCCATGCCCCTTCCTCCTAAACCATCCAAGTCAAAGGATAATGAGGATTTTGAGCGCTTTGCTGAAATGATTAGACCTATTTTCTTACGTATGCGCTTAATTGATATGCTCAAAGTAAATCCTTATGCTAAGTATATGAAGGATATCATCACAAATAAAAGAAAGATACCGGAAGCTGAAATTTCCACCATGCTTGCTATTACACTTTTAAGGGTGGAATACCAAAGAAACTTTGAGATCCGGGTGTACCAACTATACCATTCTCTATTAAAAGAAACTATGTTAGAACTGCTTTATGTGATCTTGGAGCCGGTGTTAGTGTTCTGCCTCTCTCTTGATATCGTAGACTTGAATTGAATAAGTTGACACCTACTGAAATATCTCTGCGAATGGCTGATAAATCAACTGCTACACCTGTCGGTATTTGTGAGGATGTGCCTGTTGTGGTTGGAAATGTCACTATCTTAACGGACTTTGTTATTCTTGATATTCCCGAGGACGATAGTATGTCTATTATCCTTGGTAAACCTTTTCTTAATACTGCAGGGGCTGTTATTGATTGCAACAAAGGCAATGTCACTTTTCATGTTAATGGTAATGAGCATACGGTACACTTTCCGAGGAAACAATCTCAAGTTCATAGCATCAATTCTATTGAAAAAGTTCCAACTATCATTTTTGGAGGTTTTGAATTTCCACTTCCTACTGTCAAGAAAAAGTATGATATTCTTATTGTTGGGGATTTTCATATCCCCGTTGAGGTAACTTAGTGTTATTCGAAATTTCTCCGGTTCCGTGTTATTCGGAATGAGTTTGTTAACAAGACTTGATCAACCTTGTTAGTGGGTTCATTTTGATGATCACGAGATAGATGAAACTAGAAGGCACAACCTTCTATACCCTCTTTTTACTTTTTGATTTTTAGAATAAATTTAGCAAAAATAGTATTATCTGTCTGTTTTCTGAATTATCCGTGCATTAAAAAATAGTTCGAAAATAAAAGTGCTCCAAATGCCCTGCAAATTTAGTATGATTTTTTCTAGAATATTTGAGGATTTTAGGCACTGAAAACACTGCAGGAGGGGCAAGCACCAGGCCACGAGAGAGGAGGGCGCGCCCCCTGTCTCGTGGGCCCCTGGTGGCTCCCCTCCACTTATGCCAGCACCCACACACTTCATCTTCTACCCAAAAAAATCCCCATCCAGCTCAAGCACGAGTTCTAGCTCGTTTTGCTGCGATTTTCGATCTCTTAGCTCAAAGCTCCACTCACGAAACTGCTTTGGGAGATTGTTGCTTGGTCTGTGACTCCTCCATTGGTCCAATTAGTTTTTGTTCTAGTGCTTTATTCATTGCAAATTTTTGCTGCATAGGTGACCATGTTCTTGAGCTTGCATGTTAAATTTTTGAGGTCCCAAGCAATTCTAAAGCATGATATCGGCTCTAGGCACTTGTAGGAGTAGTTGCTATCAATCTTGTTTAGTTTTATTCACTTTTATTTTGAAGTTACTAAAATTTCAGAAATTTTCGGAAAATGTTAAGGAGGCTCTTTAAAGGCTCTTCTAGCCAAAGCTCTAAGGAAAAACAAGACAAAGAGAAGGAAAAAGCCAAGTATAATCTTCCTCGCTTAGCGGAAGTACGGTCGTGTGAATGGCCATGCGAGGATTTCTTGAAAGAAGCCAGAATTCATGAAGACTTTTATGCTTTAATCGAGACTGCAGGCCTCACCGGTTTCATCAACGACCGAATCGATCAGTATCTCTTACTTACCAATACTTTCGTGCAAAACTTTTATTTTTATCCTAAGAAGTCACCGCCTGCAGTATCATTTCATTTATACGATGAATTCAAAGAAATGTCTTTACGTCATTTTTGTGCGGTATGCAGGATACCTTATGAGGGAGAATTAGAGGAACCCCATCGTGAAGATGTGGGTGGCTTCGTTAAAACTATTGTTGTGGAAGAGCCAAAGAAGGGCTCTGATGCAAAAGTCTCTAGCATACACTTTCCTATTTTATGCTACTTTGCCATATTTGCTAGTAGATGCTTTATTGGTCGTGGAAATAGTGGAAATTTGAGCGTTCCAGTTATTATTATTCTTCAACATGCTTTGCTGGGAGACAACACTTTTAGTATGTGTACCGTCGTTGCTAAATGGCTAGCCCTGAATCATACAAAAGGCCCCATATTTGAAGGTATCTATGCTGCACGTCTTGCTGAACATTTTCAGATACCCATTGGGCACCATGAGGAGGATGAGATAAAATTGCATCCTCATATTTTAGATTACAAGAGCATGGTAGCACACAAGTTTATTGTTGACAACGAAGAAAAGATGCTCTTGTATAAACTTAGATTTAATAAGAAACACATTAAGATTATTATTTTGCATGTGCCTCTGTTGTTTGATTTGCTTGCAGAAAATCGTCTTGTCACACCGGAAGCGGTGAACAACCATCTAGCCCAAGCTTTTACTCCAGAACCTGAACCTGAGCCGAAACCTGAACTGGACCCTTATCGTGCATCATCTGTCCAGTGGGATCCGGAGATGACCAGCCAGTGGTATCCTGATTACACCTCCCACTACACCGGGGAGAGTAGCGGCGGTCCTTGGTATTAGACCAACTTAGGCCAAAAGTCTAAGCTTGGGGGAGTACGTATTTCTCACCGACTTTACATTCATGTTCACACACTAGTCGTCGGTGCTCATACTCTTTCATTGTATTATCCATGATAGTTTAAATTTCTTTTTCTAGTTTTCTTCTTGTGTGCTTGATAAACTTTAAGAAAAACCAAAAAAATTAGTTAGTTTAATTTCCATGCTTGTAGTCAAAATTAAAATGAAAACCCAAAAAAGATTTCTAGTTCTTCTGCTTACTTGTTGGGAGCTTTCCCTTGTAAATAGTTTTATTTTATTTTCTTTCTTTTGGGGGTCGAGAAGACTATATTGAAAATGTTTAGTGGCTCTTATATGCACGATTGTTTATTTAACTTAGAGACTATATTACCTTGTCTTCTCTCTTGAGTTGAATGCTTGCAGATTCTAGCTTGGTCCAATGCACGTGCACTCTTGTTATTATACACATCTTTCGGTCGTGCAAGTGAAAGGCAATAATGACGATATATGATGGACTTATTGGGATGAGAAAAGCTGGTATGAACTCGACCTCTCTTGTTTTTGTAAATATGATGAGTTCATCGTTCCTGAGTCAGCTATTATGAAGTAAACATATTTGCAATGACATTTGGAGATTATAGTTGCTTGTGCCATGCTTGATTAGCTATGAGTTATAATGGTTTACCTTGCGTGCCAACATGCTATTAGAATGATTATGATGTGATATGATGGTATGGTATCCTCCTTTGAACGAATTAAGTGACTTAACTTGGCACATGTTTACGCATGTAGTTGAATGAAATCAACATAGCCTTCATGATATTTATGTTCATGGTGGATTATATCCTACTCATGCTTGTATTCGGTGTGAATTAATTTTAATGCATGTTTACGACTGTTGTCGCTCTCTTAGTTGGTCGCTTCCCAGTCTTTTGCTAGCCTTGACCTGTACTAAGCGGGAATACTGCTTGTGCATCCAAACTCCTTAAACCCCAAAGTTGTTCCATATGAGTCTACTATACCTTCCTATATGCGGTATTTACCTGCCGTTCCAAGTAAATTTGTATGTGCCAAACTCCAAACCTTCAAATGAAATTCGGTTTTGTATGCTCGAGCAGCTCATGTTACAACTAGGGCTGCCTATATCTTCCATGCTAGGTGGGTTATTATCAAGAGGAGTGGACTCCGCTCCTCATTCACCAGAAAGGGCCGGTAACCGGGATGCCCAGTCCCATGATCCAAAAAGATCAAAGCAAATCAAATCAATTAAACAAAACACCCCCAGGGCTATTGTTAGTTGGAGGCACTCGTTGTTTCAAGCAAGCCATGGATTGATGCTTGTTGGTGGTTGGGGGAGTATAAACCTTTACCATTCTGTTTGGGAACTGCCTATAATGCATGTAGTATGGAAGATACAACCATCTCATAGTTGTTGCGTTGACAACAAAAGTATGCCACTCAAAATGTTATTCAATCTCTATTTTAAAATCGAGCTTTGGCACCTCTACAAATCCCTGCTTCCCTCTGCGAAGGGCCTATCTATTTACTTTTATGTTGAGTCATCATCCTTCTTATTAAAAGCACTCGCTGGAGAGCACACTATCATTTGCATTCATTACTATTAGTTTATATTGGCTATGACTTGGCTGGATCTCTTTTACCATGAATTACAATGTTTAGTCAGTCCTTGATCTTTAAAGGTGCTCTGCATTTATGTTTTGCGGTCTCAGAAAGGGCTAGCGAGATACCATTTTGTTATATCATGTTATGATTATTTTGAGGAAGTGTTGCCATCCGAGTTTTATTATTATGGCTCGCTAGCTGATTATGCTATTGATATGAGTAATTGTGAGACCTGTGTATTATTGTGAGTATGGTTAGTTCATAATATTTGCTAAAACTTGAATGCTGGCTTTTCATGTTACAACAACAAGAGCAAACAGAGTTTGTAAAAGTTTTTCTTTATCACTTTTAGTTTATCAACTGAATTGCTTGAGGACAAGAAAAGGTTTAAGCTCGGGGGAGTTGATACGTCTCCAACGTATCTACTTTTCCAAACACTTTTGCCCTTGTTTTGGACTCTAACTTGCATGATTTGAATGAAACTAACCCGGACTGACGCTGTTTTCAGCAGAACTGCCATTATGTTGTTTTATGTGTAGAAAAGAAAAGTTCTCGGAATGTCCTGGAAATCCACGGAGGCACTTTTTGGAATTAATAAGAATTTTTGGCGAAAGAATCAATGCCGGAGGGCCCACAGGCTGTCCACGAGACAGGGGGGCACCCCCCTAGGGCGTGGCCTCCTATCTCTTGTGCCCCCTCGACCTCCACCGACCTCAACTCCAACTCCATATATTCCGTCTCGGGGAGAAAAAAATCAGGGAGAAAGTTTCATCGCGTTTTACGAAATGGAGCCACCGCCAAGCCCTAATCTCTCTTGGGAGGGCTGGTTTGGAGTCTGTTCGGGGCTCCGGAGAGGGGGATTTGTCGCCGTCGTCATCATCAACCATCCTCCATCACCAATTTCATGATGCTCACCGCCGTGTGTGAGTAATTCCATCGTATGCTTGCTGGACGGTGATGGGTTGGATGAGATTTACCATGTAATCAAGTTAGTTTTGTTAGTGTTTGATCCCTAGTATCCACTATGTTCTGAGATTGATGTTGCTATGACTTTGCTATGCTTAATGCTTGTCACTAGGGCTCGAGTGCCATGATTTCAGATCTGAACCTATTATGTTTTCATGAATATATGTGTGTTCTTGATCCTATCTTGCAAGTCTATAGTCACCTATTATGTGTTATGATCCGACAACCCCGAAGTGACAATAATCGGGATACTTCTCGGTGATGACCGTAGTTTGAGGAGTTCATGTATTCACTATGTGTTAATGCTTTGTTCCGGTTCTCTATTAAAAGGAGGCCTTAATATCCCTTAGTTTCCGTAAGGACCCCGCTACAACGGGAGGGTAGGACAAAAGATGTCATGCAAGTTCTTTTCCATAAGCACGTATGACTATTTATGGAATACATGCCTACATTACATTGATGAATTGGAGCTAGTTCTGTGTCACCCTATGTTATAGCTATTACATGAGGAATCGCATCCGGCATAATTATCCATCACTGATCCATTGCCTACGAGCTTTTCATATATTGTTCTTCTCTTATTTACTTTTTCGTTGCTACTGTTACAACTACTACAAAAACCCAAAAACATCTATCTTTACTTTTGCTACTGTTATCTTTATTATCATAACACTTTTTCTACTAAATACTTTGCTGCAGATACTAAGTTATCCAGGTGTGGTTGAATTGAAAACTCAACTGCTAATACTCAAGAATATTCTTTGGCTCCCCTTATGTCGAATCAATAAATTTGGGTTGAATACTTTACCCTCGAAAGCTGTTGCGATACCCTACACTTGTGGGTTATCACTCTCCCACTCTCCAAAGCCTATGATCTATACACTTTCTCCCCCTTTGGCAACAAGTTACCAAAAACCTCAAAAATGCATAGTGCTATGCATCTCTCTAGGCTTGATCTTTGGGAGGTGGTGTTGAGATGACTCCAAGGACGAATGCTTCTGTAGATGTTGTTGGAGCTGGAGGGGTTGCCACTGGAGGGGCAACAGGAGCTGTAGGTGTTGTGGCTTCAGGTGCTGAAGTTGTAGCTCTAGTGTCTGTCACTGGCACTGCTGCAGATCTTTGTGCCCTAGGCACCCTGTGGAACACCTGTGTAGTAGTTTTGCCCTTTCTCTCCTGAGCTTCTTCCTGGAGTTCTTCAACAACTGTCTGAATCTCAGTTACCTTCAAGTCCAGATCATAAATTTTGTCTCTATTATCCTCTCCAAGCTCTCCTGGTTCTGAGTCAGGGTAGCTAGTCCTTTCTCAACGCTCGGGATTGATTGAATCAGAAACCCAAGCTGGTCTTGTTTGGACTTGAGAAAGACTTCTAAAGCCTCTGCTGCACTTGGAATCTTTGCTGCTTTTGCCGCCCTGGCCTTCTCCTTCTTCTCATGAGCTACAACTGAAGATGGTTCATTAGCATCCATGACAACTGTGTTGTCCTCAAATTCAGGCAGCAAAGGAAGGTGTTCTTTGTACAAAAGATACACTCCTTGCTTCATCTTGGAATTGATTAGCTCTTGGATGTGTGGAGCATATCCACAAGATCTCTTCTGGTCAGCTGCTGTCCTTTTGATTGTCTCTACAATCAAGCTCAGGACCTTGAATTTCTGTGGCACAACATCAAACAACTTGCAGCAAGTTGATGGAATGGCCTCTGATCATCATGTGATCTCCAGATTTGGGCAACAAAGTGTGCCTCAGTATAGTGTTTATAGTGGCCAAACCAAATAGCAGATAGTAGACATATACAAACTTGTGTGTTTCCATGGCCTCATCTAGAATTTCCTTATACATATTGGCCATGGTGTTGTGATCCTTCTTCTTCTTAGCATACACATAAATTTGATGTTCTTCTTCTTCAGGGGCATTTATGAGCCTAGCCTACTCATCAACAGATGATTGGTGACTCTACCCTTCTGTCATCCACACAATTCTTCCATCTGGATAGAAGTGAGCTGTTGAGTAGAATTGCATAATGAGCTCATCATTCCACTTGGTGAGCTTCTGGCCAGCAAAGTCATCAACACCATTAGCTTTGAAGCTTTAATGCTCCTGGGAAATAATTAGCATTAGCATCAATGAATTTCCAGTCCACCCATCTCATATAACTGACTAAGGGTTTCTTGTCCAGCAATATTGTCTCATAGAAATTCTGTTGCTCTTTTGTGTGGAACCTGTAGTCCACTACAGTCCTCCTCCTCACAGCATAAGGATCATCTTGACTCCACTTACTGAGACCAGCATCCTTTGTTTCCTTCATATTTTCAGCCATTGGGTGACTGTCATTGTGGTCTGGCATCTTGGGCTTGAGCTTTCTGAGCACTTGGGCTTCAGCTTCTTCAGCAGCTTCAGGCACTGGGGCCTTGTTCTTCTCTATAGCAGGTATGATCCTGGTACTTCTCTTTGGAGCTTGAGCTAGAGCTTTGGGGGCTGTCTTGGGATTTGAATGAGCTACCCCAGACTTGATGGCATCCCCCATCAGCTTTTGTGCCTTTGCAGGAGGTGCTTGAGAAGCAACGTCTTCTTCCTCTTCCTCTTCACTTTCAGAATCCTTCCTCATTGAAGGATTTCCAATCTCTCTAGCTATTGTTTTTCTGACCCTCTTCTTCCCTTCATCACCTCCTTTTGGCTCAAGTGAGAAGACCATAGTTTTCTGAGTGGAAGTTCTAGCCTTTGACATGGGAACTCTCCTGGCAGGTGCCTTCTTGTGCATTCCAGGCTTTGTTGCAGCAGCAGTTCCATATTCCTTTTTCAACACTTTCTTTTTCGAGCTAACTTCCTCCTCAGCAGCCACATAATCCTCATCCTCTGAATCTAAGGTTCTCTTCTTCCTTGTCCTTGTTGCTGCCTTGGGCAAGTTGCTTGGAGTACTCTTGCTGCCATCATCTAAACTGCTGGAGGGACTAGTGCCCTCACTCATGTGGACTTGCTCTTCTGATTTGTTTTGGCTATCACTCTGGTCAGACATTCTGCACAGCAAACTGAGAACTATCCCTGCGAATAGATGTAGATGAGGTAGAGTAGATGAGCATCACAAAGTGTAGAGTTTTTGTAAAAAGAATGAGTCAAAAACTTAGTTTTAGTTTTCTACAGGAAGCATTTCGGAGCTACCAATTTGTAAAACTCGGTGACACCGAAGCAACTTTGGAGTCTAAACACGTGGAATCAGTCAGATCGAGGCACAGTTTGGTGACTCCGAGTTTGCTAGGGTTTCACAAAGTCTTGGTATCGGTCACACCGATTTGCAATTTTCGGTCTGACCAAAAATAACTTGTGCTTTGGCCTAAGACAAATCGGTGGAACCGATTCCTACAACTCGGTGGGTCTGAGATGAGTCTGGCGGAAACCTACCCTAAATTTTCAAATCAAATCTAGTCTAATGGAGATTCTCTGTGGATGGATCGATCTAATACGTGGAATAGAACATGGCATTGACCTTGTGCATAGAATCAGAAGTAAAAGAGTGCACAAGGGGTCGAACTCAAACCCTAGTTCGGCAATGAGTTTGCTACGGTGACAACGGCTGCGAAGAAATTCGTTGACGGTGGCGGGGACCAGTGGTGGGAGATCGCTGGCGACGTGGTGACGATCTGGAGACTACATAGGCAGAGCAGGACACGCGCGAGCGACAGGGGTTTGAAGTGATTTCCAAAATCTGGCCCGTCAGTATTTATATCCTGACACTATCAGTGTGATCGAGTGGACCAACTCGGTGGCACCGAGATGCAGAATCGCAAGCGGTTACTGCAAGTCAGTGAGACCGAAGGGTTCTAATCGGTTGCACCGAGATTGAAACTTGATCAACACAGTGAACTTGGTGTGTCCGAAATGGAGGAGTCGGTCAGACCGAAATACATAGTGAGGTTTTGGAATTTTTAAGTCTATGACAAAACAGAACTCCGAGTGCTCCTCACACAGAGGTTTTGAATTTGACTTAGATCAAACTTTGTGATGTAGCATGAATAGAGTTTGAGAAGAGAAAAGCATAGATAGCTAGAGGGAGTTCTTAGGCATTCTTGTCCATCCATTTGGCAAAAAGAAGAAATTCCAAACAATCAAAGCAACAAATGGATGTCCTTGAATGAGAAAAAGTATGCAACCAACATGCTCACACAATAAAATGGCAACTGAAATATGTGGCAAAGCATGCACAATCACTCTAGCATCTATCAAGCAATTGGCGATGACTAGGTCTTCTATATATGAGTATATTGACTTAGGAGTCAAATGAGAACATTTGATCATAGGTCATACTCATCATTTAAGCACATGTGGGGTTACCACTTTTACATAAAGCATTGTTGTGTTAACACCATTAGAGTTGCTTTAGCTCAATTCTTAGAGTAAAGTTTCCCCTAGATGTGATATCCCCCCTTAGGAGGTGAGGGAGTCCTGGACTAGGGGGTGTCCGGATAGCCGGACTATCATCGTCAGCCGGACTCCAAGACTATGAAGATACAAGATTGAAGACTTCGTCCCGTGTCCGGATGGGACTTTCCTTGGCGCGGAAGGCAAGCTTGGCGATACGGATATGTAGATCTCCTACCATTGTAACCGACTCTGTGTAACCCTAGCCCTCTCCGGTGTCTATATAAACCAGAGGGTTTTAGTCCATAGGAAAAAACAACCATTACAACAATCATACCATAGGCTAGCTTCTAGGGTTTAGCCTCCTTGATCTCGTGGTAGATCCACTCTTGTACTACCCATATCATCAATATCAATCAAGCAGGAGTAGGGTTTTACCTCCATTGAGAGGGCCCGAACCTGGGTAAAAACATCATGTCCCTTGTCTCCTGTTACCATCCGCCTAGACGCACAGTTCGGGACCCCCTACCCGAGATCCGCCGGTTTTGACACCGACAGGAGGGATCAACTAACATTGGGTTTTGTCGATGATGACTTCATGTAGATATCGAAGGTGTGGATGCTCATTGTTGATGTAGATCATTTGAAGCAATCCATTGGAGTGAGTTGCACTTTCAATACCTACATGTGTTAGTCCCACAAGGAACAAACAAGGTTATCCATAGACATAGAGTGAAGCACACACATGATGATGTCCATGAAAGCATTAGGTTACCTTGTTCCTTGTCTTACCAACAAGAGGGTTTGTGACTCCTTGAACTAGTGCAAGATGTGGAAGTTGTTTGAACTTGTCCTTGCCAAAATAAATATCAGTGAAGTATGTTGGCGGAGTCACCCTTAAGAACTCTCTAGTTCTTCTTCTTTGGGATCCACATCATCTTGATGGGAATCCTTGGAGTTGTAGATGTACTTGACGAAGTAGAACTTGATGAAGTCTTGTGAACCCACTTGACCAAGGCCTTCAGAGCATCTTCAAATGCATCAATTTCTTCTTGAAGCTTGTCCTTGCCTTTTAGCTTGTGGTCTTGTGGTGGAAGATCATCTTGAGCTTGTGTCCCCTTGAAGGAAGTAGGGTCATACTTCTCTTGTTGAGGAACAAACTTTGTATTGGGGTATTGATCTTCTTCCCACTCAACTCCATTGGCATTGAACTTTCGTTCAAAACCAACACCTTGATTCTTCCGGTGCCTTCCTTGCTTGCGTACAATTTCCTCAAATTGCTTACTTTCGGCAAGGATTTTGTAAACATCTTTCTCTATAATTCCCTTCAATAAGCTATTTTATTGCTCAAGTGTAACTTGGCTAAGAGAATCATTAGTAGAATCAAGAGAACTACTAGAAGCAGCAATATTGGATTTAGCATGATTATTGTTACTACTAGAAGAAGAATCTTTCTTGTTCTTGTTGCTAGACTTTACTTGTGGCATGTAAGTAGATAAGAGTAAACGCGTGGCAATGTAAGAAGAACTTTTCTTACAAAGATCATCATTGATGGGCTTTAAGAACTCATGCTCTTGATCAAGATTGAGCTTTTCAAAGCGTAACTTCTCATGAGTTTTTAAAAGTTCTCGATGATCTTCTAAAGTAGTTTCATGAGCTCACTTAAGAGTGTTTAGTTCTTTAGTTAGACGCTCAATCTTCTCCTTATCATTGTCATTCGTTTTAGCATGATTAATTGTCGTTTCATAATAGTATTCATCACTAGAGTTGTCAACAAGTAAATCATCATCACCAAGCAAATCATCTTCATCACTAATGAAATCAACATACTCGGGGTGACCTTGGGGCCTTTAGCCATGAAGCATCTCCCAATTCCTTCATTTGGTGAGTCAAATATGGCATAGGAGTTGGTTGACACAAGTGCTAGACAGGCAACACCTTCATCTTGAGTATATTCGGAGTTGGAGTGATAACTTCTCTCAGAGTGGTGGTCGGAGTCGGAGCCGGATACCCATTCACCAACATGAGCTTGATGTCTTCATTTTTTGTATCTGCTTGATGACTTGTCCTTCCTTTCTGAATCCTTGCTTCTTCGAGAGGTTCTTCGTTCATAACGATCATCTCTACTCCTCTCTCCTGGAGGTGATTCTTCCCTTTTGCTTCTTCTTTTAGGTGAGTCTTCTCTTCTTTTATAGGGAGCCGTACACTCATTAGAGTAGTGTTTGGGTCTTCCACAATTGTAGCAGTTTCGCTCACGACTAGATCTTTTGTCATTGTAGGACCTTGACTTGGAACTTCTTGTTGGGGATTGCTGCAGAAATTAAAAAATTTCTATGCATCACCAAGATCAATCTATGGAGAGACTAGCAACGAGAGAGAGGGGAGTGCATCTTCATACCCTTGAAGATCGCGAAACGGAAGCATTGCAAGAACGCGGTTGGAGGAGTCGTACACGTAGCGATTCAGATCGTGGTCGATTCCGATCTTAGCGCCGAAAAATGGTGCCTCCGCGTTCAATACACGTGCAGCCCGATGACGTCTCCACGCCTTGATCCAGAAAGGAGGGGGGAGAGGTTGGGGAAGACAACTCCAGCAGCAGCACGACGGCGTGGTGGTGGTGGAGCAGCGATTCTCCGGCAGGGCTTCGCCAAGCTCAAACGGAGGAGGAGAGGTGTTGGAGAGGGGGAGGGTTGCGCCTTGGATGAGGTGTTGCTGCACTCCCTCCTCCCCTCTATTTATATGGTGAAGGGGGAAGGGGGCCGGCCCCTCTAGATGAGATCTAGAGAGGGGGCGTCGGCCAAGGGGAGGGGGCTTGCCCCCCAAGCCAAGGGGGGCGCCCCCTTTAGGGTTCCCCCCCCAACCCTAGGCGCATGGGCCCTAGGGGGATGGTGCCCAACCCACTTAGGGGCTGGTTCCCTTCCACATACATCCCATAGGGCCCTCTGGGGCAGGTGGACCCTCCCAGTGGACCCCCGGAACCCCTTCGGTGGTCCCGGTACAATATCGGCAAACCCCCGAATACTACCGGTGACCGTATGATGACTTCCCATATATAAATCTTCACCTCCGGACCATTCCGGAACTCCTCGTGATGTCCGGGATCTCATCCGAGACTCCAAACAACATTCGGTAACCACATACTAATTCCCATAACAACTCTAGCGTCACCGAACCTTAAGTGTGTAGACCCTACGGGTTCGGGAATCATGCAGACATGACCGAGACAGCTCTCCGGCCAATAACCAACAGCGGGATCTGGATACCCATGTTGGCTCCCACATGTTCCACGATGATCTCATTGGATGAACCACGGTGTCTAGGATTCAAGCAATCCTGTATACAATTCCCTTTGTCAATCGGTATGTTACTTGCCCGAGATTTGATCGTTGGTATCCCAATACCTTGTTCAATCTTGTTACCGGAAAGTCACTTTACTCGTTCCATAATGCATGATCCCGTGACCAACTACTTAGTCACACTGAGCTCATTATGATGATTCATTACCAAGTGGGCCCAGAGATACCTCTCCATCATACGGAGTGACAAATCCCAGTCTCGATTTGTGCCAACCCAACAAACACTTTGGGAGATACCTGTAGTGCACCTTTATAGCCACCCAGTTACGTGGTGACGTTTGGTACACCCAAAGCATTCCTACGGTATCTGGGATTTGCACAATCTCATGGTCTAAGGAAATGATACTTGCCATTAGAAAAGCTTTACCAAATGAACTACACGATCTTGTGCTATGCTTAGGATTGAGTCTTGTCCATCACATCATTCTCCTAATGATGTGATCCCATTATCAATGACATCCAATGTCCATAGTCAGGAAACCATGACCATCTGTTAATCAGCGAGCTAGTCAACTAGAGGCTCACTAGGGACATGTTTTGGTCTATGTATTCACACATGTATTATGGTTTCCGGTCAATACAATTGTAGCATGAACAATAGACAATTATCATGAACAAGGAAATATAATAATAACCACTCTATTATTGCCTCTAGGGCATATTTCCAACAGTATACCACTTGCACTAGAGTCAATAATCTAGTTACATTGTGATGAATCGAACACCCATAGAGTTTTGGTGTTGTTCATGTTTTGCTCGCGGAAGAGGTTTAGTCAACGGGTCTGCGACATTTAGATCCGTATGCACTTTACAAATATCTATGTCTCCATCTTGAACATTTTCACGAATGGAGTTGAAGAGACACTTGATGTGCCTGGTCTTCTTGTGAAACCTGGGCTCCTTGGCAAGGGCAATATCTCCAGTGTTGTCACAGAAGAGACTCATCGGGCCTGTCGGTGTCAAAACCGGCGGATCTCGGGTAGGGGGTCCCGAACTGTGCGTCTAGGCGGATGGTAACAGGAGACAAGGGACAAGGGACACGATGTTTTTACCCAGGTTCGGGCCCTCTCGATGGAGGTAAAACCCTACTCCTGCTTGATTGATATTGATGATATGGGTAGTACAAGAGTGGATCTACCACGAGATCAAGGAGGCTAAACCCTAGAAGCTAGCCTATGGTATGATTGTTGTAATGGTTGTTCGTCCTATGGACTAAAACCCTCCAGTTTATATAGACACCGGAGAGGGCTAGGGTTACACAGAGTCGGTTACAATGGTAGGAGATCTACATATCCGTATCGCAAAGCTTGCCTTCCACGCCAAGGAAAGTCCCATCCGGACACGGGACGAAGTCTTCAATCTTGTATATTCATAGTCTTGGAGTCCGGCCGATGATGATAGTCCGGCTATCCGGACACCCCCTAGTACAGGACTCCCTTAGTAGCCCCTGAACCAGGCTTCAATGACGATGAGTCCGGCGCGCATATTGTTCGGCATTGCAAGGCGGGTTCCTCCTCCGAATAACTCATAGAAGATTGTGAACGCCAGGATAGTGTCCGGCTCTGCAAAATAAATTCCACATTCCCCCGTAGAGAGAATAATATGTACACAAGTTCAATCTGCTGACGTATTTTGTGGCATGACGTCATACCACCACCAAGCCTTTACTTGAATCGTTTTTTATCATACCACCTCAGCGCGTTTAGCGAAGCGGTTTCCTTGGCACGTCTTGTCAAAGCAGAGATCGTGTTCCCCTTATTCCGGGATTCCCATCAATACGGACGTGGGTAACCCAACCGCGCCATTGATGGTGGCGCTTGGGAGATAAGCGAGTTTTACCAGGCCGGTGGGGACGCATTCGTCCGCCCATATAAGGGGATTAGGATCCACCTTTTTACCTACGCCTTCTTCCTCCTTTGCTTATCCATCTCCGCGCACTCGAGCTCCAGCGCCCAAGCCCGCACATCTCGTCTCGACCTTCTCCAGTCATGTCCGGAGTAGGAGGCAAGTGGTTGGACTTCCACGATCTGGCGCCAAACTTCATCCTCAACATCTCGGCGTTTATCGTCGTGTGCGAGGCCTTCCTCTACATCCAGCCCCACTTCGGCTTGTGGCTAAAGACCTTCAATGTCAAGCCGAAGGTAGTGAAGGGCGTCCAAGCGGAGTGCGGAGGCGCCATGGTGGGCAAAATGCCCAATGTCATCTGGCTCGAGGGTGCCTTCGTGGAGTCCGTCAAGGGGTGGCAATCGGGGTGGTTCTACATCACCGAGCCGCGTGACCCTAAATGGGCAGCGGCCCCCGAGTTCAGATCTGGTATCCCCATGCAGCTCACCTCCTGGAAAGAGAAGGGCTTGCTATGGGGCAGTTCAGAGGAGCTGACAGGACTCCAGTCCTGTCTTCAGACCTTGGTGAACAAGAAGCTTAGGCTTGTCAATGTGATCCAGGTCATGCTCGTCCGCCGGATTCTCCCCTGCCAACAGCGGGCCTTCAATTTGTGGGAGTTCGATCCGGCACAGCACCGGACCCTGAGCGGGCTCTTTGACACGACGTACGAAGCTGCCTGGAGGGTGCTGTTCAAGGGCGGAAAAGCCCCCACGTCCGCGATGGAAGACCGCGGATTCAGCACCAAGCGCCCGGCCGGCGAGGTAAGCTTTGTTATCCTCTATGGGACACTTATTTTCTTTCACAATTTAATTCTATGTGGGATCTAAAACTCCCAATGCCTTTGACAAGACTGGCAGAGGACGTCCGGACAGGTGGACTGTCCGGCTCCCCTTCCCGAAGACCCAGCAGACACCCGTTTGACGGGGCTGCTGGTTCCGGCCCTTTACGTGGTGCCGGAGAAGAAGGCCAAGAAGAAAGCCACGGGAACCCGAAGGAGTTCCCGGCGCCAGGTGATATCGGACTCATCGTCCGATGGCTCCGAGGCGGACTCCTCCCCTGAAGACGAGGAGGAGAAAGAAGACTCTCCCCAAGAGGGGGGAGAGAGGAAGAGGAAGGCTTCCCCGACAGGGGAGGCCGAAGGGTCCAAGAGAGGAAGGACCCTTCCTCCGGACAGCTCTGCCAACGCCAACGTTGGCGACGAAGGGTGGCCCTCAAGGGCCAAGCCTCCAGCGAGATCGTAAGTATCCGGATTCCTGAATGATTTGTACTTTCTCTTTTGTGTCATGTAGTGTCCTTCTAATGCCGCACACTACCTGCAGTCCGGCCGACGATGATCTTCCCGCTTCATCAAGCGGGTCCTTGGCTCCGTTGGACATGGATTCCATTCCGACCGCCTCCACCCCTCGTGATGCTGACGACGCCGAGGTGGGATCCTAGGAGGGGACCCATCAGGGGGAGGCTCCGGAGGTGCCGCAAGGCAGCCTCCCGGACTTTGCGTCGGACTCCATGCCGGAACCTGCAGTGGTTCCGGAGTCCGGCAGGCGGTCCCTTCGTAAGAAGGGCAAGACCGTGACACCGGCAGCCTCCGTCCAACCGGAGGCGCCGGACAACTTGTTGGAGGCGCTCAACAGCGCTTCCATCAAGGAAGAACACCACACTATCATGAGTGCAGTGATTCAGAAGGTTCAGCTTGCCAAGAGCGGGCTGACCGAAGCCTGCAGCAGCCTTCTAACAGGCTTTGAGGTAAGAAGTTTAAAAATATGCAATGTAATACCGCATAGACAGTAGCCCCTGATGCTCGGTTCGGTGTTCGGAAAGAAAAACCGAACTGAGGATCTAAAAAAGATGTACGCAGGAGTTCTAAAAATTATGTCAATATGGGTTTGCAGGCTGCGCTGCTGACCTCTGCCGCACTGACTGCGGAGGTCGGTGCTTTGAAGCAGGACCTCGAGCAGACCGAGAACGAGCTCGGTCTTGCCAAGAAGCAGCTCGAGGACAAAGAAGGTGAGTACCACCGTATTAAATTTGTACCTTACAGAAAAGGATTTTGGTTGCAATGGAAATAACAAGGATAATGTGGGTACTGCAGGGGCCACGAACGAGGTGGCGACCCTAAAGGAGGCCATGTCCGCGGCCGAACGCATCGCGGCCGCGGAACGAGCAGAGCGAGAGAAGCAGGTAGCGCGGGTGGCGGAGGTGCGGCAAGAGCTCCAGGCTCTCATGGAAAAGCATGAGAATTTGGAGCGCGACTCGAAGACTCGAGAGTCCAAGCTTGCCTCGGCTCTTGAGAGTGCCAAAGCCGCTAAGGCCGAGGCCCATAAGGCCCTCCAGGGGATTGAGGCAGTGAAGAAAATAGCGGCGGGTAAGGCATTTTTCATGCAAAGCAAGCATGTGAATGTAAATTACCTGTTACTTACCCGGATTCGGAGCTCTCCAGGAGCGTTTGCAGATCTTCCTCGCAGCGTATCCGATGCCGCCGCATTCTACCGGGCCGAGGAGGGGAGTTCGACAGAGAAGGTCTTCTGGTCTCAGTATGCTGAGGCCGGACCTCCGGTGCCCCCTAGCGACCAGCTGAAGCAGCTGGTCGAGCTCCACAAGGTAGCCGAGCAGGCCATGAAGGGCCTCATAGTCCGGCTGTGGCCTGGAGAGGCCATGCCTGGGAGATACTTCGGCCTCGTGCGGCGGCTGGTGGATGCGTGCCCCTGGGTGGAGGTCATCAAGCGCTCCGCCTGCATTGAAGGTGCCCGTCGGGCCCTTGCCCGCACAAAGGTGCACTGGGGCAGGCTGGATGCTGAGAGGCTTCTGACGGACGCGCCGCCGGCGGGCAAGGAGTATCGTACGCCCGAAACATACTATAAGACTGTCCTGAAGGGTGCCCGCAAGATTGCGGATGAGTGCCCCAGAGATGTAATTTTTGAGTAGACTCGCAATATGTTATCTTGTGCACTGAAAACCTTGTTCATATGCACCAAGCAACGCTTATTTTATTTAAAATATTACCTTCTGTGCGGCCGTTTATCAAATCTGAGAGATGGCAAGTCGTCGGCTTCAGCCCCCATGCCACGAGTGCTGGGGTGTTCGGGATAAACTTGAGCGCTCTTGTTCCCATTTTTGGGTCCATCTAGGGAGGCGCTCAACACAACAAACAAGGCAACCGGACTTATAATGCTTGAACACTCTCACTTAGCCATAGAATTCTATAATTTTAAATTTTGGTGAAGCCCTAGTGTTCGGAAGACCGAGTTCGGGGCGCTATCCACGCCTGGGCCGAACACAGCCGGTTCCTCGCTCTAAGCGGCATAAGTCTTTAAGGACTCAAAGAGACCTCTCGAACAGCGACCAGCTCCCGCCTTATCATGACGGTCAGTTTTAGCTTTCTCCACTATGGTGCTCGCCCAGCTCAACCGGGGCGCAATCGTAGTGGTTCTCCCAGTGCTACCTTAGCCGATGGAACGGAACGTAAGGTACCAAAACATGGGAGCCGGGCAAACCCAACTATTGACCCAAGACATGATTCGGAGCCGATGCATGTAATGCTATAAGTCCGGGGTGCCGCACTTGTGAAAGTATTCGGACTTATCACACCATAATGCGGGGAACATAAGCCCCTGGTGTATTCGGCCGTACCAAATTGTACGGATGCAAGATGTCATAAATGAACATATATATAAAGAAAAGGAATGCAATTGTAAGCGAAAAATGATGCATTGTTTATTCAAGGAATTCTGCTATGAGTGCAGAATGATACAAATAGTGTGGTAAGCAAGGGTTTGGACTATTAGACATGTCCCCCTCTAGGGGTAGGCTGCGGAATGGTGCAATAAACAGATTTAATGCTCGTAATGGAGACCACCTGAGTGTTCGTCGTAGCCCTTCTTCCTCCCTGGCTGTTGCATCGTGAGTTTGGCAGATCTACTGCCGGACAGGGCCTCTGGTAAACGGAGTCCTGTGGATAAAAAAAGGAAAAGAAAAAAGCGACACACTTGGGAGCCCCTGGTGTGGTTGAGCCGCACTCTGGGTCTGTCGTGGTCATGCCCCTCCCCCTATGCCCAAGGTATTTCCAGAGCGTAATGATGTACGCGGAGAGCTTGTCTTGCAATCATGCAAGGGCTGGGGTTGGGGCCGCATTGCTACGCGTGCTCGGAACGTGCCAGGTGGTCTTGATGTATGTTACTCCGGGCGCGTTTAATCATGTCCGGTCTTTTAACGGCCGGACTCGAAAATTGCCTTAAGAGGCTGCTCTGTACTTCTGCCGCGAGAGCCGCTATGTGTTCCTCCGTTCGGAGGGAGCGTTCAGTGTTTCCATTGACCGTGATGACTCCACGAGGGCCTGGCATCTTGAGCTTTAGGTATGCATAATGCGGCACCGCGTTGAACTTTGCAAACGCGGTTCGTCCGAGCAGGGCGTGATAGCCACTGCGGAACGGGACTATGTCGAAGATTAACTCCTCGCTTCGGAAATTATCCGGGGATCCGAAGACCACTTCCAGCGTGACTGAGCCTGTACAATTGGCCTCGACACCTGGTATGACGCCTTTGAAGGTCGTCTTTGTAGGTTTAATCCTTGAGGGGTCTATGCCCATCTTGCACACTGTATCCTGATAAAGCAGGTTCAAGCTGCTGCCACCGTCCATCAAGACTCTAGTGAGGTGGAATCCATCGACGATTGGGTCTAAAACCAATGCGGTGAATCCGCCATGGCGGATACTGGTGGGGTGGTCCCTTTGATCGAAAGTGATCGGGCAAGAGGACCATGGGTTGAACTTCAGGGCGATTGGCTCCATCGCATATACGTCCCGAAGTGCACGCTTCCGCTCCCTCTTGGGTATGTGGGTTGCGTATATCATATTTACCGTCCGCACTTGTGGGGGGAAACCCTTCTGTCCTCTACTGTTCGGCAGCCGGGTCTCCTCCTCATCGTTCCTATGTAGCCCCTTGTCATTGTTTTCGGTGATTAACTTGCCTGCCTGCTTGAATACCCAACAATACATGTTGGTGTGGTTAGCTAGCTTTTCGGGGGTGCCATGTATCTGGCAAGACCGGTCGAGTATTCGGTCCAAATTGGACGGACCAGGAGTAGTTATTTTGAATGGCTTCTTCCGTTGACCGGGTTTAGAGCCTCTGAATCAGGCGTTGACTGCCGTATCCTCATTGTTATCGCCGTTAACGCGGCGTTTGTTTTTGTTTCGACGCGACCTGCCATTGTGGTCCTTAGTATCCGGACTGCCAGCATTTTTGCTGAGGTTGTTGCTGCGAGCTAGCCAGCTGTCCTATCCCGCACAGAAGCGGGTCATGAGTGATGTGAGGGCTGCCATGGATTTCGGCTTTTCCTGTCCTAGGTGCCGGGCCAGCCACTCGTCGCGGATGTTATGTTTGAAGGCTGCGAGGGCCTCTGCATCCGGACATTCGATGATTTGATTTTTCTTTGTTAAGAACCGTGTCCAGAACTGTCTGGCCGATTCGTCTAGCTGCTGAATTATGTGGCTTAGGTCATCGGCGTCTGGTGGTCGCACATATGTGCCCTGGAAGTTGTCAAGGAATGCGGCTTCCAGGTCCTCCCAACACCCAATTGACTCTGCGGGCAAGCTGTTAAGCCAATGCCGAGCTGGTCCTTTAAGCTTGAGTGGGAGATACTTGATGGCGTGGAGATCGTCACCGCGGGCCATATGGATATGAAGGACATAATCTTCGATCCAAACCGCGGGGTCTGTTGTGCCGTCGTAGGATTCAATGTTCACGGGTTTAAACCCTTCAGGGATTTGATGGTCCATTACTTCGTCTATGAAGCATAGTGGGTGTGCGGCGCCTCTATATTGAGCAATATCACGACGTAGCTCAAGAGAGCGATGTCTGCTGTGTTCGGCCCGGCCGGAGTTGCTGTATCCGGCGCGACGATAGTCGTCGTGGGTCGTGGGGCGCCCACGTGATCCGTAGATGGATCTGGATTGTCTTGCCTTGTCCTCCAATATATCCCGCAAGTCTGGCGCATTTCCCCGTGGCTTCACGCTTTTTGAGCGGTGCCGGGGTACGGTTCTGGCGGAGGGCCTAGATGCCTCTCTGTCGCGGCCACGAGGTGGTCGGTCTGCCGTATTGTGCGCTGGTGATGAAGGTTTGTATGCTTCCTCCTCTAGTCGTGGGAGCAACTTGCGTTTTGGGTAGCTTTTGGAGGGGCGTTCGAGTTCATACTCTTCGGCCGCGAGGACCTCGGTCTATTTGTCGGCCAGCAGGTCTTGATCAACCTGAAGCTGTTGCTGCTTTTTCTTTAGGCTGTTCGCCGTGGCCATTAGCCTGCGTTTAAAACGCTCTTGTTCGACGGGATCCTCGGGCACGACGAATTCGTCGTCATTGAGGCTTGCCTCGTCTTCGGAGGGAGGCATGTAATTTTCGTCCTCCTCGTCTGCCGCTCTCTCCTGAGGGCTGGCTACTCTGTCCTCCTATGCTGAATTGTGCTAGAGGGGGTTGTCTTCGGCACTCTCTGGGGTGTTATTATCTCCGGTGCCAGAATCTCCATTCTTGCTGTGGCGGGATTTAGAGCGGCGCCGCTGACGTCGGCGCTTGGGCTGTTTCTTAGAGGAATCTGCCTTCGCTGCTTCTTCGCCGTCCCCATCCTTTGGGGAGTCCACCATGTATATGTCATATGACGAGGTGGTCTTCCAGTGCCCTGTAGGCGCTTGATCGTCTCCGGCATCGTCGTCCATACCGTCGATGTCTTCGGAGTCATAGTCTAGCATGTCGGTTAGATCGTCGACAGTGGCTACAAAGTGGGTGGTGGGTGGGCTTCAAATTTCTTCATCGTCCGCATCCCAGCCATCCTGGCTGCAGTCCGACCAGGGCTCTCCTGATAACGAGAGATACTTTAGCGAATTCAGGATGTCGCCAAAGGGTGAGTGCTGAAAGATGTCCGCAGCGGTGAACTCCATAATCGGCGCCCAATCGGATTCGATTGGCAGGGGCGCCGGAGGTTCGGAGTCCGGCACCTCGGAGTCACAAGCTTTGTAAGGGACAAGGTCAGTATTCGGCTCTATCACCGTAGAAGTTGCAACCCCCGAGGTGGTGTCCAACCACCTATCCTCGATCTGCGCGGTCGGCTCCAAACTATGGGTCGGAGCGGACTTGTGTGCGGCCTCCAGGGTACTGTCCGACGGCAGAGCTAGATCATGCCCATCGTGACAGTGCGGCACGCTCGGCTGCGGCTCGACTCCATCGAAGATCAAGTCCCCGCGGATGTCAGCCGTGAAGTTTAGGCTTCCAAACCTGACCTGATGGCCAGGGGCGTAGCTTTCGATCTGCTCCAGATGGCCAACTGAATTGGCCCGCAGCGCAAAGCCGCCGAACACGAAGATCTGTCCGGGGAGAAAAGTCTCACCCTGGACGGTGTTGTTGTTGATTGAAGAAGCCATCAAGCCTATCAGTGATGACATAGAGGAACTCTCAATGAAAGCACCAATGTCGGTGTCAAAACCGGGGGATCTCGGGTAGGGGGTCCCGAACTGTGCGTCTAGGCGGATGGTAACAGGAGACAAGGGACACGATGTTTTTACCCAGGTTCGAGCCCTCTCGATGGAGGTAAAACCCTACTCCTGCTTGATTGATATTGATGATATGGGTAGTACAAGAGTGGATCTACCACGAGATCAAGGAGGCTAAACCCTAGAAGCTAGCCTATGGCATGATTGTTGTAATGGTTGTTCGTCCTATGGACTAAAACCCTCCGTTTTATATAGACACCGGAGAGGGCTAGGGTTACACCGAGTCGGTTACAATGGTAGGAGATCTACATATCCGTATCGCCAAGCTTGCCTTCCACGCCAAGGAAAGTCCCATCCGGACACGGGACGAAGTCTTCAATCTTGTATCTTCATAGTCTTGGAGTCCGGCCGATGATGATAGTCCGGCTATCCGGACACCACCTAGTCCAGGACTCCCTCAGGGCCCGACGCATTGGGAAAAACTCCTAGGTCGGTAATGAACTCCTTCATCCAGATTGCTTCATGTGCTGCCTCCGAGGCTGCCATGTACTCCGCTTCACATGTAGATCCCGCCACGACACTTTGCTTGCAACTGCACCAGCTTACTGCCCCACCATTCAAAATATACACATATCCGGTTTGTGACTTGGTGTCATCCAGATCTGTGTCGAAGCTAGCATCGTCGTAACCCTTTATGACGAGCTCTTCGTTACCTCCATAAATGAGAAACATATCCTTAGTCCTTTTCAGGTACTTCAGGATATTCTTAACCGCTGTCCAGTGTTCCATGCCGGGATTACTTTGGTGCCTCCCTACCAAACTTATGGCAAGGTTTACATCAGGTCTAGTACACAGCATGGCATACATAATAGACCCTATGGCTAAGGCATAGGGGATGACACTCATCTTTTCTCTATCTTTTGCCGTGGTCGGGCTTTGAGCCGAGCTCAATTTCACACCTTGCAATACAGGCAAGAACCCCTTCTTGGACTGATCCATATTGAACTTCTTCAATATCTTATCAAGGTATGTGCTTTGTGAAAGACCTATGAGGCGTCTCGATCTATCTCTATAGATCTTGATGCCTAATATGTAAGCAGCTTCTCCAAGGTCCTTCATTGAAAAACACTTATTCAAGTAGGCCTTTATGCTTTCCAAAAGTTCTATATCATTTCCCATCAATAGTATGTCATCCACATATAATATGAGAAATGCTATAGAGATCCCACTCACTTTCTTGTAAACGCAGGCTTCTCCATAAGTCTGCATAAACCAAAACGCTTTGATCATTTCATCAAAGCGAATGTTCCAACTCCGAGATGCTTGCACCAGCCCATAGATGGAGCGCTGGAGCTTGCATACCTTGTTAGCATTCTCAGGAATGCCATTTTGACATCCATTTGCCATATTTCATAATCATAGAATATGGCAATTGCTAACATGATTCGAACGGACTTCAGCTTTGCTACGGGTGAGAAGGTCTCATTGTAGTCAACCCCTTGAACTTGTCGATAACCCTTAGCGACAAGCCGAGCTTTATAGATGGTAACATTACCATCCGCGTCCGTCATCTTCTTAAAGATCCATTTATTTTCTATCGCTCGCCGATCATCGGGCAAGTCTGTCAAAGTCCATACTTTGTTTTCATACATGGATCCTATCTCGGATTGCATGGCTTCAAGCCATTTGTTAGAATCTGGGCCCGCCATCGCTTCTTCATAGTTCAAAGGTTCACCATTGTCTAACAACATGATTTCCAGGACAGGGTTGCCATACCATTCTGGTGTGGAACGTGTCCTTGTGGACCTACGAAGTTCAGTAGCAACTTGATCCGAAGTACCTTGATCATCATCATTGACTTCCTCTCTAGCCGGTGCAAACACCACAGAAACATCTTCCTGAGCTGCGCTACTTTCCGGTTCAAGAGGCAGTACTTCATCAAGTTCTACTTTCCTCCCACTTACTTCTTTCGAGAGAAACTCTTTCTCCAGAAAGGACCCGTTCTTGGCAACAAAGATCTTGCCTTCAGATCTTAGGTAAAGGTATACCAATGGTTTCCTTAGGGTATCCTATGAAGATGCATTTTCTGACTTGGGTTCGAGCTTTTCAGGTTAAAGTTTCTTGACATAAGCATCGCATCCCCAAACTTTTAGAAACGACAGCTTAGGTTTCTTCCCAAACCATAATTCATGCGGTGTCGTCTCAACGGATTTAGATGGTGCCCTATTTAAAGTGAATGTAGCTGTCTCTAAAGCCTATCCCCAAAATGATAGCGGTAAATCGGTAAGAGACATCATAGATCGCACCATATCCAATAGAGTGCGATTACGATTTTCGGACACACCATTACGCTGAGGTGTTCCAGGTGGCGTGAGTTGTGAAATAATTCCACATTTCCTTAAGTGCGTACCAAAATTGTGACTCAAATATTCTCCCCCATGATCTAATCTTAAGAACTTTATTTTCTTTCACGTTATTCTCCACCTCACTCTGAAATTCCTTGAACTTTTCAAAGGTCTCAGACTTGTGTTTCATTAAGTAGACAGACCCATATCTACTTAAGTCATCAGTGAGGGTGAGAAAATAATGATAGCCATCGCGAGCCTCAACGCTCATTGGACTGCACACATCAGTATGTATGATCTCCAATAAGTTGGTTGCTCGCTCCATTGTTCCGGAGAACGGAGTCTTGGTCATTTTCCCATGAGGCATGGTTCGCACGTGTCAAATGATTCGTAATCAAGAGACTCCAAAAGTCCATCTGCAGGGAGCTTCTTCATGCGTTTGACGCCAATGTGACCAAGGCGGCAGTGCCACAAGTATGTGGGACTATCATTATCAACCTTACATCTTTTGGTATTCACACTATGAATATGTGTAACATCACGTTCGAGATTCATTAAGAATAAACCATTGACCAGCGGGGCATGACCATAAAACATATCTCTCATATAAATAGAACAACCATTATTCTTGGATTTAAATGAGTAGCCATCTCGCATTAAACGAGATACAGATACAATGTTCATGCTCAAAGCTAGCACTAAATAACAATTATTGAGGTTTAAAACTAACCCCGTAGGTAAATGTAGAGGTAGCATGCCGACGGCGATCACATCGATGTTGGAACCATTCCCGACGCGCATCGTCACCTCGTCCTTCGCTAGTCTCCGCTTATTCAGCAGCTCCTGTTTTGAGTTACAAATATGAGCAACCGCACCGGTATCAAATACCCAGGTGCTACCACAAGTGCTGGTAAGGTACACATCAATAACATGTATATCATATATACCTTTGGTATTGCTGGCCTTCTTATCCGCTAAGTACTTGGGGCAGTTCCGCTTCCAGTGACCGTTTCCCTTGCAATAAAAGCACTCAGTCTCAGGTTTGGGTCCATGCTTTGGCTTCTTCCCGGCAACTGGCTTACCGGGCGCGGCAACTCCCTTGCCGTCCTTCTTGAATTTCTTCTTACCCTTGCCTTTCTTGAAACTAGTGGTTTTATTGACCATCAACACTTGATGTTCCTTTTTGATCTCCACCTCCACTGATTTCAGCATTGAAAATACCTCAGGAATTGTTTTCACCATCCCCTGCATATTGAAATTCATCACAAAGCTCTTGTAGCTAGGTGGAAGCGACTGAAGGATTCTGTTAATGACCGCGTCATCTGGGAGATTAACTCCCAGCTGAGACAAGCAGTTGTGCAACCCAGACATTTCGAGTATGTGCTCGTTGACAGAACTATTCTCTTCCATCTTACAACTGTAGAACTTGTCAGAGACTTCATATCTCTCGACTCGGGCATGAGCTTGAAAAACCATTTCAGCTCTTGGAACATCTCATATGCTCCGTTCTGCTCAAAACACTTTTGGAGCCCCGATTCTGAGTTGTAAAGCATGCCGCACTAAACAAGGGAGTAATCATCACTACGCGACTGCTAGGCGTTCATAACGTCTTGAGTTGCTGGGAAAATGGGTGCTTCACCTAGCGGTGCTTCTAGGACATATGCTTTCTTGGAAGCTATGAGGATGATCCTCAAGTTCCGGACCCAGTCCATATAGTTGCCACCATCATCTTTCAGCTTGGTTTTCTCTAGGAACACGTTGAAGTTGAGGGCAACATTAGCGTGGGCCATTTGATATACAAGACATATTGCAAAGATTTTAGACTATGTTCATGATAATTAAGTTGATCTAATCAAATTATTTAATGAACTCTCACTCAGATAGACATCCCTCTGGTCATCTAAGTGATACATGATCCGAGTCAACTAGGTCGTGTCCGATCATCATGTGAGACGGACTAGTCATCATCGGAGAACATCTTCTCGTTGATCGTATCTACTATATGACTCATGTTCGACCTTTCGGTCTCTTGTGTTCCGAGGCCATGTCTGTACATGCTAGGCTCGTCAAGTCAACCTAAGTGTTTTGCATGTGTAAATCTTTCTTACACCCGTTGTATGCAAATGTTAGAACCTATCACACCTGATCATCACGTGGTGCTTTGAAACAACAAACTTTCGCAACGGTGTACAATTAGGGGGAACACTTTCTTGAAATTTTATGAGGGATCATCTTATTTATGCTACCATCGTTCTAAGAAAATAAGATGTAAAAACATGATAAACATCACATGCAATCAAATAGTGACATGATAAGGCCAATATCATTTTGCTCCTTTTGATGTCCATCTTTGGGGCGCCATGGTCATCATCGTCACCGGCATGACACCATGATCTCCATCATCGTGTCTTCATGAAGTTGTCTCGCCAACTATTACTTCTACTACTATGGCCAACGGTTTAGCAATAAAGTAAAGTAATTACATGGCGTTATTCAATAACACACATGTCATACAATAAATTAAGACAACTCCTATGGCTCCTGCCAGTTGTCATACTCATCGACATGAAAGTCGTGATTCCTATTACAAGAACATGATCAATCTCATACATCACATATATATCATTCATCACATCCTTTTGGCCATATCACATCACACGGCATATGCTGCAAGAACAAGTTAGACGTCCTCTAATTGTTATTGCAAGTTTTTACGTGGCTGCTATAGGTTTCTAGCAAGAACGTTTCTTACCTACGCCAAAACCACAACGTGATATGCCAATTGCTATTTACCCTTCATAAGGACCCTTTTCATCGAATCCAATCCGACTAAAGTGGGAGAGACAGACACCCGCTAGCCACATTATGCAACTAGTGCATGTCAGTCAGTGGAACCTGTCTCATGTAAGCGTACGTGTAAGGTCGGCCCGGGACGCTTCATCCCACGATACCGCCGAATCAAGATAAGACTAGTAACGGCAAGTAAATTGACGACGCCCACAACAACTTGTGTTCTACTTGTGCATAGAAACTACGCATAGACCTAGCTCATGATGCCATTGTTGGGGATCGTTGCAAAAATTAAATAAATTCTACGCATCACCAAGACAAATCTATGGAGAGACTAGCAACGAGAGAGAGGGGACTGCATCTTCATACCCTTGAAGATTGCAAAACGGAAGCGTTGCAAGAACGCGGTTGGAGGAGTCGTACACGTAGCAATTCAAATCGTTGTCGATTCCGATCTTAGCACCGAACAATGGCGCCTCTGCGTTCAACACACGTGCAGCCCGGTGATGTCGCCCGCGCCTTGATCCAGCAAGGAGGGCGAGGTTGGGGAAGACGACTCTAGAAGCAGGACGACGGCGTGGTGGTGGTGGAGCAGCGGTTCTCCGGCAGGGCTTCGCCAAGCTCAAACGGAGGATGAGAGGTGTTGGAGAGGGGGAGGGTTGCACCTTGGATGAGGTGCTGCTACCCTCCCTCCTCCCCTCTATTTATAGGGTGAAGGGGGAAGGGGGTTGGCCCCTCTAGATTAGATATAGAGGGGGGCGGCGACCAAGGTGAGGGAGCTTGCCCCCAAGCCAAGGGGGGCGCCCCCTTTAGGGTCCCCCCCAACTCTAGGCGCATGGGCCCTAGGGGGGATGGCACCCAGCCACCTTAGGGGCTGGTTCCCTTCCACATACAGCCCATAGGGCCCTCCGGGGCAGGTGGACCTGCTACGTCTTGAGCTTGCCTTGGTTTTCCTTGAAGAGGAAAGGGCGATGCAGCAAAGTAGCGTAAGTATTTCCCTCAGTTTTTGAGAACCAAGGTATCAATCCAGTAGGAGGCTCCTCAAAAGTCCCACGCACCTACACAAACAAACAAGAACCTCGAAACCTACGCAATAAAGGGGTTGTCAATCCCTTCACGGCCACTTGCAAAAGTGAGATCTGATAGAGATAATATGATAAGATGAATATATTTTTGGTATTTTTATGATATACTCACTCCGTTCCAAAATAGATGACTCAACTATGTACTAAGTTAGTACAAAGTTGAGTCATCTATTTTAGAACGGAGGAAGTAGATTGGAAAGTAAAAGATGCAACTAAAAGTAGATAGAAAACTTATAAGATAAAATATAGACCCCGGGGCCATAGGTTTCACTAGTGGCTTCTCTCAAGATAGCATAAGTATTACGATGGGTGAACAAATTACTGTCGAGCAATTGATAGAAAAGCGAATAATTATGAGATTATCTAGGCATGATCATGCATATAGGCATCATGTCCGTGATAAGTAGACCGACTCCTGCCTGCATCTACTACTATTACTCCACACATCGACCACTATCCAGCATGCATCTAGAGTATTAAGTTCATAAAGAACAGAGTAACGCATTAAGAAAGATGACATGATGTAGAGGGATAAACTCATGCAATATGATATAAACCCCATCTTTTTATCCTCGATGGCAATAATACAATACGTGCCTTACTTCCCCTGCTGTCATTGGGAAAGGACACCGCAAGATTGAACACAAAGCTAAGCACTTCTCCCATTGCAAGAAAGATCAATCTAGTAGGCCAAACCAAACTGATAATTCGAAGAGACTTGCAAAGATAACTTAATCACACATAAAAGAATTCAGAGGAGATTCAAATATTTCTCATAGATAAACTTGATCATAAACCCACAGTTCATCGGATCTCGACAAACACACCGCAAAAAGAGTTACATCGAATAGATCTCCAAGAAGATCGAGGAGAACTTTGTATTGAGATTCAAAGAGAGAGAAGAAGCCATATAGCTAATAACTATGGACCCGAAGGTCTATGGTAAACTACTCACAACTGATTGGAAGGGCCTTGGAGATGATGTAGAGGCCCTCCATGGTCGATTCCCCCTCCGGCGGAGTGCCGGCGAAGGCTCCAAGATGGGATCTCGCGGATACAGAAGGTTACGGCGGTGGAAATAGTTTTTCGTGGTGCCCCTAGATGTTTTCGGGGTAGATGGGTATATATAGGAGGAACAAGTAGGTCGGTGGACGCTCGAGGGGCCCACGAGGGTGGGGGGCGTGCCCACCTCTAGGGGGCGCGCCAGGCACCCTCGTGGCCGCCTCCTCTGTTGCTTGACGTCCACTCCAAGTCCCCTGGATCACGTTTGTTCCCAAAAGATCGCTCCCGAAGGTTTCATTCCGTTTGGACTCCGTTTAATATTCCTTTTCTTCGAAACACGGAAATAGGCAAAAAAGCTGCAATTCGGGTTGGGCCTCCGGTTAGTAGGTTAGTGCCAAAAATGATATAAAAGTGTAAAGTAAAGCCCATAAACATCCAAAACGGGTAATATAATAGCATGGAACAATCAAAAATTATAGATACGCTGGAGATGTATCAAGCATCCCCAAGCTTAATTCCTGCTCGTCCTCGAGTAGGTAAATGATAAAAATAGAATTTTTGATGTGGAATGCTACCTAGCATAATTCTCAATGTAATTTTGTTTATTGTGGCCTGAATGTTCAGATCCAAATGATTCAAAATAAAAGTTCATATTGACATAAGAAATAGTAATAGTTCAAGCATACAAACTAAGCAATCATGTCTTCTCAAAATAACATGGCTAAAGAAAGTTCATCCCTACAAAATCATATAGTTTGGTCATGCTTCCATTTTCGTCACACAAGAATGCTCTCACCTTGCACACCCCCAATGACAAGCCAAGCAATTGTTTCATACTTTAGCAATCTCAAACTTTTTTCAACTTTCACGCAATACATGAGCGTGAGCCATGGATATAGCACTATGGGTGGAATAGAATATGGTGGTGGCGGTTGTGTGGAGAAGACAAAAAGGAAGAAAGTCTCACATTGACGAGGATAATCAACGGGCTATGGAGATGCCCATCAATTGATGTCAATATGAGGAGTAGGGATTGCCATGCAACGGATGCACTAGAGCTATAAATGTATGAAAGCTCAACAAAAGAAACTAGTGGGTGTCCATCCAACTTGCTTGCTCACGAAGACCTAGGGAATATTGAGGAAGCCCATCGTAGTAATATACAAGCCAAGTTCTATAATGAAAAATTCCCACTAGTATATGAAAGTGACAACATAAAAGACTTTCTATACGAAGAACATGGTGCTACTTTGAAGCACAAGTGTGGAAAAGGATAGTAACATTGCCCCCCTTTTTTATTTTCTTTTTTTATTTCTTCTTTTTTGGCCATTATATATATATATATGTATGTATGTATATATGTATATATATATATATATATATGCGTACAATGCTCTAATAATGATGACCATCACACTTCTATTTATTTACAACTCATGAATTACAACTCAAAACTAGAACAAGATATGACTCTATATGAATGCCTCCGGCAGTGTACCAGGATGGGCAATGAATCAAGAGTGACATGTATGAAAAATTATGCATGGTGGCTTTGCCACAAATACGATGTCAACTACATGATCATGCAAGGCAATATGACAATGATGATGTGTGTCATGATGATGAACAAAACGGTGGAAAGTTGCATGGCAATATATCTCGGAATGGATATGGAAATGCCATAATAGGTAGGTATGCTGGCTGTTTTGAGGAAGATATAAGGAGGTTTATGTGTGATAGAGCATGTCATATCACGGGGTTTGGATGCACTGACGAAGTTTGCACCAACTCTCAAGGTGAGAAAGGGAAATGCACGGTACCGAAGAGGCTAGCAATGATGGAAGGGTAAGAGTGCGTATAATCCATGGACTCAACATTAGTCATAAAGAACTCATATACTTATTCCAAAAATCTACAAGTCATCAAAAATCAAGTACTACGCGCATGCTCCTAGGGGGATAGATTGGTAGGAAAAGACCATCGCTTGTCCCCGACCGCCACTCATAAGGATGACAATCTAATAACACCTCATATTTCAAATTTGTTACACAACGGTTACCATACGTGCATGCTGAGGGACTTGCGAACTTCAACACAAGCATTCTTTAAATTCACAATTACCCAACTAGCATGACTCTAATATCACCACCTCCATATCTCAAAACAATTATCAAGTATCAAATTGATCATCGCATCCAATTCACTTCCTATGATAGTTTTTATTATACCCAACTTGGATCCTCATCATTCTAGGACAAATTTTAAAACCATAGCAAATACCATGTTGTTCTAAAAGATATATAAGTGAAGTACTAGAACAAAAACTATGTAGCTCAAAAGATATAAGTGAAGCACATAGAGTATTCTAATAAATTCTAATAAAGTGGGCTTCTCCCAAAAGGTGTGTACAGCAAGTATGATTGTGGTAAACTAAAAAGCAAAGACTAATATCATACAAGATGCTCCAAGCAAAACACATATCATGTGGCGAATAAAAATATACCTCCAAGTAAAGTTACCGATAGACAAAGACGAAAGAGGGGATGCCTTCCGAGGCATCCCCAAGCTTAGGCTTTTGGTTATCCTTGAATATCTTGGGGTGCCATGGGCGTCCCCAAGCTTAGGCTCTTGCCACTCCTTATTCCATAGTCCATCAAATCTTTACCCAAAACTTGAAAACTTCACAACACAAAACTCAACAGGAAATCTAATAAGCTCCGTTAGTGCAAGAAAGAAAAACCACCACATAAGGTACTATAATGAACTCATTCTTTATTTATATTGGTGTTAAACCTACTGTATTCCAACTTCTCTATGGTTCGTACCCCTTGATACTAGCCATAGATGCATCAAAATAAGCAAACAACACACGAAAAATGGAATCTATCAAAAAACAGAACAGTCTGGAGCAATCTGTAACTTTCTAATACTTCTGGAACTTTAAAAATCTTACCAAAATAGGAAATCCTGGTTAATTTTTCTATTGATCTACAACAGAACGAATCAACGCAAAAGCACGTTTCTGTGAAT
Source organism: Triticum dicoccoides (assembly GCF_002162155.2). Lineage (NCBI taxonomy): Eukaryota > Viridiplantae > Streptophyta > Magnoliopsida > Poales > Poaceae > Triticum > Triticum dicoccoides. The sequence goes on from NC_041383.1 coordinate 198,865,896, forward strand.
TACTAAAATTATTTTCGTGCGTGCAAACTTTCTATTTTTCAGCAGAATCAAATTAACTATCACCGTAGGTTATCCTATAGGTTCTACTTGGCACAAACACTAATTAAAACATGAAAACACATCTAAACAGAAGGTAGATGAAAAATACTAAACAGAAGCAAAAACAAAAAACAAAAATAAAATTTGGTTGCCTCCCAACAAGCGCTATCGTTTGACGCCCCAAGCTAGGCATAAAAGCGAGGATAGGTCTAAGTAGTGCCATCTTTGGCACTCAATTCATAAATAGCTCGCATGATAGATTCATAAGGTAATTTAAATTTCTTTCTTGGAAAGTGTTCCATGCCTTTCCTTAATGGAGATTGGAATCTAATATTCCCTTCCTTCATATCAATAATTGCACCAATCGTTCTAAGGAAAGGTCTACCAAGAATAATAGGACAAGAAAGATTGCAATCTATGTCAAGAATGATAAAATCTACGGGCACATAATTCCTATTTGCAACAATAAGAACATCATTGATCCTTCCCATAGGTTTCTTATTGGTGGAATCCGCAAGGTGCAAATTTAAAGAGCAATCATCAAGATCATGGAAACCTAGAATATCACATAAAGTTTTCGGAATTGTGGAAACACTAGCACCCAAATCACATAAAGCATAACACTCATGATCTCTAATTTTAATCTTTATAGTAGGTTCCCACTCATCATAAAGTTTTCTAGGTATAGAAACTTCCAAATAAAGTTTTTCCTCATAAGATTGCATCAAGGCATCAACAATACGTTTGGTAAAAGCTTTATTTTGACTATAACCATGAGGAGAATTCAACACGGATTGTAACAAGGAAATACAATCTATTAAAGAACAATTATCATAATTAAATTCCTTGAAATCCAAGATAGTGGGTCCAATGCTATTTAAAGCCTTGACCTCTCCAATCCCACTTTTACCAAATTTAGCATCAAGATCTAGAAACTCCGAATCACTGGGATGCCTTTTAACTAAAGTTGACTCATATCCAGTCCCATCATAATTAAGATTCATATTGCAAAACAAATATTTAATAGGGGACACATCAATAACTTTTAGATCTTCATCATTATTTTCATGGAAACTAGAAGAACACGCTTTTACAAAGATATCTTTCTTAGCACGCAATCTAGCGGTTCTTTCTTTGCACTCATCAATGGAAATTCTCATAGATTTGAGAGACGCATTGATATCATGCTTAGGAGGAGTAGATATAAGTTTCAAAGAATCAACATCAAGCAAAAGTCTATCAACGTTCCTAGCCAAATCATCAACTTTAAGCAATTTTTCTTCAAGCAAAGCATTAAAATTCTTTTGAGAGATCATAAATTCTCTAACACTATTCTCAAAATCAGAGAGCATCTTATTAAAATTACCATAATAATTATTGTAGGAATTTCCATAATTATTAGAGGGATTACTAGGGAACGGTCTAGGATTAAAGTTTCCTCTATAAGCATTATTACCAAAATTATTCCTACCAACAAAATTCACATCCATAGATTCATTATTATTCTCAATCAAAGTAAACAAAGGCATATCATTGGGATCAATGGCAGCACTCTTAGTAGCAAACAATTTCATAAGTTCATCCATCTTTCCACTCAAAACATTAATTTCTTCTATAGCATGCACTTTTTTACTAGTAGATCTTTCGGTGTGCCATTGAGAATAATTAGTCACGATGTTATCAAGGAGTTTAGTAGCTTCTCCTAAGGTGATTTCCATAAAAGTGCCTCCCAAGGCCGAATCTAAAAGATTTCTAGAAGCAAAATTCAATCCGGCATAAATTTTTTGTATGATCATCCATAAATTCAAACCATGAGTAGGGCAATTGCGAATCATTAATTTCATTCTTTCCCAAGATTAGGAAACATGCTCATGATCAAGTTGTTTAAAATTTGTAATATCGTTCCTAAGAGAGATGATCTTAGCGGGAGGAAAATACTTAGACATAAAAGCATCTTTGCACTGATTCCATGAATCAATACTATTCTTAGGCAAAGATGAAAACCAAACTTTAGCACGATCTCTAAGTGAAAACGGAAATAACTTCAATTTAACAATATCATTATCCGTATCTTTCTTCTTTTGCATCTCACACAAATCAACAAAGTTTTTTAGATGGGTAGCGGCATCTTCACTAGGAAGGCTGGAGAATTGATCTTTCATAACAAGATTCAACAAAGCAGCATTGATTTCACAAGACTCAACATCATTAAGAGGAGCAATCGGAGTACTAAGGAAATCATTATTGTTGGTATTGGAAAAGTCACACAACTTGGTATTATCCTGCGCCATAGCGACAAGCAAACCAACACCCAAGCAAACAAAAAGGCAAGCGAAAGAGAGAGGAGATTGGGAAAGAGAGGGCGAATAAAACGGCAAGGGTGAAGTGGCGGGAGAGGAAATCGAGAGGCAAATGGCAAATAATGTAATGCGAGGGAGATGAGTTTGTGATGGGTACTTGGTATGTCTTGACTTGAGCGAAGACCTCCCGTCTTGAGCTTGCGTTGGTTTTCCTTGGAGAGGAAAGGGTGATGCAGCAAAGTAGCGTAAGTATTTCCCTCAATTTTTGAGAACCAAGGTATCTATCCAGTAGGAGGCTCCTCAAAAGTCCCACGCACCTACACAAACAAACAAGAACCTCGCAACCAACATAATAAAGGGGTTGTCAATCCCTTCACGGCCACTTGCGAATGTGAGATCTGATAGAGATAATATGATAAGATAAATATATTTTTGGTATTTTTATGATATAGATTGGAAAGTAAAAGATGCAAATAAAACTAGATAGAAAACTTATAAAATAAAATATAGACCCGGGGGCCATAGGTTTCACTAGTGGCTTCTCTCAAGATAGCATAAGTATTACAGTGGGTGAACAAATTATTGTCGAGCAATTGATAGAAAAGCGAATAATTATGAGACTATCTAGGCATGATCATGTATATAGGCATCACGTCCGTGACAAGTAGACCGACTTCTGCCTGCATCTACTACTATTACTCCACACATCGACCACTATCCAGCATGCATCTAGAGTATTAAGTTCATAAAGAACAGAGTAACGCATTAAGAAAGATGACATGATGTAGAGGGATAAACTCATGAAATATGATATAAACCCCATCTTTTTATCCTCAATGGCAACAATACAATACGTGCCTTGTTGCCCCTGCTGTCACTGGGAAAGGACACCGCAAGATTGAACCCAAAGCTAAGCACTTCTCCCATTGCAAGAAAGATCAATCAAGTAGGCCAAACCAAACTGATAATTCGGAGAGACTTGCAAAGATAACTTATTCACACATAAAACAATTCAGAGGAGATTCAAATATTTCTCATAGATAAACTGGATCATAAACCCACAATTCATCGGATCTCGACAAACACACCGCAAAAAGAGTTACATCAAATAGATCTCCAAGAAGATCGAGGAGAACTTTGTATTGAGATTCAAAGAGAGAGAGAGAGAAAAATCCATCTAGCTAATAACTATGGACCCGAAGGTCTGTGGTAAACTACTCACAACTCATCGGAAGGGCCTTGGAGATGATGTAGAGGACCTCCGTGGTTGATTCCCCCGCCGGCGGAGCGCCGGCGAAGGCTCCAAGGTGGGATCTCGCGGATACAGAAGGTTACGGCGGTGGAAATAGTTTTTCATGGTGCCCCTGGATGTTTTCGGGGTACATGGGTATATATAGGGGGAAGAAGTAGGTCGGTAGATGCTCGAGGGGCCCACGAGGGTGGGGGCGCGCCGGGCACCCTTGTGGCCGCCTCCTCTGTTGCTTGATGTCCACTCCAAGTCCCCTGGATCACGTTTGTGACAAAAAGATCGCTCCCAAAGGTTTCATTCCGTTTGGACTCCTTTTGATATTCCTTTTCTTCGAAACACTGAAATAGGCAAAAAAGCAGCAATTCGGGCTGGGCCTCCGGTTAGTAGGTTTGTCCCAGAAATGATATAAAAGTGTAAAGTAAAGCACATAAACATCCAAAACGGGTAATATAATAGCATGGAACAATCAAAAAATATAGATACGTTGGAGACATATCAGCACCCTCCCAGTGGACCCCCGGAACCCTTTCGGTGGTCCCGGTACAATACTGGCAAACCCCCGAATACTTCCGGTGACTGTATCATGACTTCCCATATATAAATCTTCACCTCCGGACCATTCCGGAACTTCTCTGACATCCGGGATCTCATCGGGGACTCCGAACAACATCCAGTAACCACATACTAATTCCCATAACAACTCTAGCGTCATCGAATCTTAAGTGTGTAGACCCTACAGGTTCTGGAATCATGCAGACATGACCGAGACAGCTCTCCGGCCAATAACCAACAGCGGGATCTGGATACCCATGTTGGCTCCCACATGTTCCACGATGATCTCATCGGATGAACCACGATGTCGAGGATTCAAGCAATCCCGTATACAATTCCCTTTGTCAATCGGTAAGTTACTTGCCCGAGATTCGGTCGTCGGTATCCCAATACCTTGTTCAATCTCGTTACCGGCAAGTCACTTTACTCGTTCCGTAATGCATGATCCCGTGACCAACTACTTACTCACATTGAGCTCATTATGATGATGCATTACCGAGTGGGCCCAGAGATACCTCTCCGTCATACGGAGTGACAAATCCTAGTCTCGATTCGTGCCAACCCAACAGACACTTTTAGAGATACCTGTAGTCCACCTTTATAGCCACCCAGTTATGTTGTGATGTTTGGTACACCCAAAGCATTCCTACGGTATCCGGGAGTTGCACAATCTCATGGTCTAAGGAAATGATACCTGACATTAGAAAAGCTTTAGCAAACAAACTACATGATCTTGTGCTATTCTTAGGATTGGGTCTTGTCCATCACATCATTCTCCTAATGATGTGATCCCGTTATCAATGACATCCAATGTCCATAGTCAGGAAACCATGACCATCTGTTGATCAACAAGCTAGTCAACTAGAGGCTCACTAGGGACATGTTGTGGTCTATGTACTCACACATGTATTATGGTTTCCACTCAATACAATTATAGCATGAACCATAGACAATTATCATGAACAAGGAGATATAATAATAACCATTTTATTATTGCCTCTAGGGAATATTTCCAACACTTATTTCCTTGCTTCTACTGTTGTAGAATTTGTTGAAGTTCTTCACCATTAAGCTCAGCTCTTCATTTAAGCCTTGTTTCTCACTTGATGATGTAGGAGCATCACATGAAGCTTTGTAAGCACCACTAGACTTGTTGTGAAGCTCTTCTTTGTCCTCGAGTGACATCTCATGAGCAACAATTCTTCCAATGACTCCGGTTGGCTTGAGATCTTTGTAATTTGGCATCATTTGGATCAATGTGCACATGGTATCATATTTTCCATACAAGGCTCTCAAGATCTTTTTGATGATGAATTTGTCGGTCATCTCTTCACTTCCTAAGCCGGTAATCCCATTTGTGATGAGAGCAAGCCTAGAGTACATTTCAGCGACACCTTCACCATCCTTCATTTTGAAGTTGTCAAGTTGACTTTGAAGCACATTGAACTTGGATTCCTTGACCGAGTCGGTACCTTCGTGCATATCAATCAAAGTGTCCCAAATTTCCTTTGCATTCTCAAGACGGCTGATTTTGTTGAATTCTTCGGGGCACAATCCATTAAAGAGGATATCGCAAGCTTGAGCATTGTATTGCAACATCTTTAATTCTTCCGCAGTAGCTTCACGGTTTTGTTCTCTCCCATCAATGAATTCAGCTTGCAAGCCAATACACACAAAATCCCAAACGGTAGGGTTATGTCCAAGAATATGCATTTCCATCTTATGTTTCCAACTAGCAAAATTAGTACCATCAAAGTAAGGACCTCTACGGTGGTAATTTCCCTCGCTAGATGCCATACTCTCCTAGGTTGTGAAACCAAGGCTATGATCACCAAATCTATGGAACTCAAGGCAAATGGAGACCAAATCTCTGATACAACTTATAGGATCAAAAGTATGTCTAGAGGGGGTGATTAGACTACTTGACCAAATAAAACTTAACCTTTTTCCAATTTTAGTTCTTGGCAGATTTTATCAACTTAGCACAAGTCAAGCAATCACAATACAATTCAAGCAAGCATGCAAAGAGTATATGAGCAGCGGAAAGTAAAGCATGCAACTTGCAAGAAAGTAAATGGGGGGAGTTTGGAGGGAGCAAAGGCAATGTTGACACGGAGATTTTTGGCATGGTTCCGATAGGTGGTGCTATCGTACGTCCATGTTGATGGAGACTTCAACCCACGTAGGGTAACGGTTGCACGAGTCCATGGAGGGCTCCACCCACGAAGGGTACGCAAAGAAGCAACCTTGTCTATCCCATCATGGCCATCCCCCGTGAAGGACTTGCCTCACTAGGGTAGATCTTCACGAAGTAGGCGATCTCCTTGCCCTTACCAACTCCTTTGTTCAACTCCACAATCTTGATGGAGGCTACCAAGTGACACCTAACCAATATAGGATACACCACTCTCCAAAAGGTAATAAATGGTGTGTTGTTGATGAACTCCTTGCTCTTGTGCTTCAAATGATAGTCTCCCCAACACTCAACTCTCTCTCACAGATTTGGCTATGGTGGAAAGATGATTTGAGTGGAAAGCAACTTGGGGAAGGCTAGAGATCAAGAGTCATATGGTAGGATTGGAATATCTTGGCCTCAACACATGAGTAGGTAGTTCTATCTCAGAAAATGAGCAGTGGAAGTGTATGTTTGTTCTGATGGCTCTCTCCACGAATGAAGAGTGGGTGGAGGGGTATTTATAGCCTCCACACAAAATCTAACCATTACACACAGATTTCCAAACTCGGTGGGACCGAATTAGAAAATTCGGTCAGACCAATCTAGGTAAAAATGTGAATGTTAGGATTTTCAGTGGGACCAATATAGTCATCTCGGTGGGACCGATATGCTAGGGTTAGGGCATAACATAATCTCGCTGTGACCGATCGCATAAACTCGATGGGACCGATTTCAGCAAATAGGTACACAGAGGGTTCGTCAGGCAAACTCGGTGGGACCTATTTGCTCACTTCGATGGTACCGAAGTGTTACGAAAAGAAATAGGGAGTCGTCAATGCATACTCGGTGCGACTGATTTGCACTTTCGGTGAGACCGAAATGTTACAAAAAGGAAACAGAGAGTTTGCAATCCAATCTCGGTGATACCGAGATCCCTATCGCTGAGACCGAAGTAACTAGGGTTTGTGGCAGTGGCTACGTCAAGTGAAACTCGGTGGCGCCGGATAGATCTAATCGGTGGGGCCGAGTTTAACATTTAGGTTTAGGACATATGTGGATGTGAGAAAGTGGTTGAGGGTTTTGGAGCATATCACAAAGCATTTTGAGCAAGTAACCCATAAAGCAACACCTCATCCCCTTTTAATAGTATTGGCTTTCCTATGGACTCAATGTGATCTTGGATCACTCAAATGAAAATGTAGAGTCTTGAGCTTGTTGCCAATATATGTCCTTTGCATTTTGAGGGTCCACATCTCTAGTCCATGCCATGCCAAACATTGAACTTTCTGAAATGATTGTCTTCAAATAGCATTAGTTCAATGAACTATATGTTGTTAAGAATTACCAAAACCACCCAGGGATTAGTTGCATTTTCAATGGGCTTCCTCAAAAGTGCCCTAGGTCTTCATGAGCAAGCAAGTTGGATGCACACCCACTTAGTTTCTTTTGTTGATCTTTCATCAACTTAAAGCTCTAGTGCATCCGTTGCATGGCAGTCCCTACTCACTCACATTAATATCTATTGATGGGCATCTCGATAGCCCGTTGATACGCCTAGTTGATGTGAGACCATCTTCTCCTTTTTGTCTTCTCCACAGCCACCATTCTATTCCCCCTATAATGCTATGTCCATGGCTCATGCTCATGTATAGCGTGAAGATTGAAGAAGTTTGAAAATACTAAAGTATGAAACAATTTCTTGGCTGAAACCGGGGTTGTGCATGATTAAATACTTTGTGTCATAAAGACAGAGCATAGCCAGACTATATGATTTTGTAGGGATAACTTTCTTTGGCCATGTTATTTTGAGAAGACATTATCACTTTGTTAGTATGCTTGAAGTATTATTATTTTTATGTCAATATTAAATTTTTGTCTTGAATCTTTTGGATCTGAACATTCATGCCACAATAAAGAAATTACATTGATAATTATGTTAGGAAGCATTCCACATCAAAAATTCTGTTTTTATCATTTAACTACTCGAGGACGAGTAGGAATTAAGCTTGGGGATGCTTGATACGTCTCCAATGTATCTATAATTTTTTATTGTTCCATGCTATTATATTATCTGTTTTGGATGTTTAATGGGCTTTAATATGCTCTTTTATATTTTCTTGGGACTAACCTATTAACCGGAGGCCCAGTGCCAGTTTCTGTTTTTTTGTGTCTATTTTAGAGTTTTACAGAAAAGGAATACCAAACGTAGTCCAAACAGAATGAAACCTTCACGAGGATCTTTCTTGGACCGAAAGCAATCCAGAAGACTTGGAGTTGAAGTCTGGGACTCTACAAGGAGGCCACGAGGCAGGAGGGCGCGCCCATGGGGCTAGGCCTGCCCCCCGCCCTCGTGGGCCCCTCATAGCTCCACCGACGTACTTCTTTCGCCTATATATACTCTTATACCCTAGAAACATCAGGAAGAGCCATGAAACCACTTTTCCACCGCTGCAACCTTCTGTACCCATGAGATCCCATCTTGGGGCCTTTTCCGGTGATCTACCGGAGGGCGAATCAATGAGGGCTTCTACATCAACACCATTGCCTCTCCGATGAAGCGTGAGTAGTTTATCACAGACCTTTGGGTCCATTGTTATTAGCTAGATGGCTTCTTCTCTCTCTTTGATTCTCAATACAAAGTTCCCCTCGATGTTCTTGGAGATCTATTTGATGTAATTATTTTGCGGTGTGTTTGCTGAGATCTGATGAATTGTGGATTTATGAACAAGATTATCTATGAATATTATTTGGTTCTTCTCTGAATTCTTATATGCATGACTTGATATCTTTGCAAGTCTCTTCGAATTATCGGTTTAGTTTGGCCTAGTAGATTGATCTTTCTTGCAATGGGAGAAGTGCTTAGCTTTGGGTTCAATCTTGCGATGTCCTTTCCTAGTGACAGTAGGGGCAACAAGGCACGTATTGTATTGTTTCCATCGAGGATAAAATGATGGGGTTTATATCGTATTGCTTGAGTTTATCCCTCTACATCATGTCATCTTGCTTAATCTATTACTCCGTTCTTATGAACTTAATACTCTAGAGCATGTTGGATAGCAGTCAATGTGTGGAGTAATAGTAGTAGATGCAGAATCGTTTCGGTCTACTTGACACGGACGTGATGATTATGTTCATGATCATTGCCTTAGATGTCTTCATAATTATGCGATTTTCTATCAATTGCTCGGCAGTAATTTGTTCATCCACCGAAAGACATGCTATCTCAAGAGAAGCCACTAGTGAAACCTATGGCCCCCGGGTATCTTTCTTATTATATTACATCTCTTTTATTTACATTGAATCTCGTTTGCTATTTTGCAATCTTTACTTTCCAATCTATACAATAAAAAAACCAAAAATATTTACTTTACTATCTCTATCAGATCTCACTTTTGCGAGTGACCGTGAAGGGATTGACAACCCTTTTATCGCGTTGGTTGCAAGGTTCTTGATTGTTTGTGCAGTTACTAGGTGACTTGTGTGTCGTCTCCTACTGGATTGATACCTTGGTTCTCAAAACTGAGGGAAATACATATGCTACTTTGCTGCATCACCCTTTCCTCTTCAAGGGAAAAAACAACGCGAGCTCAAGAGGTAGCAACTAACTGTCGGACCACGGCAAGGGGCGCGTGTGGTGGCCGCATCCTTGGCCCTCGAGGGAAGCCTTTGCATGCTCAGGGCTGGCCCGGTCATGCTCAGCGCGCGCGCAACGCATCCAGCCCCCGCTCGCGAGGCGCTCGGGGGAGGGGAAGCAGGCACAAGCCCCGCTCAAAAATACGAAACCAGAAAGCAAGAGAATGACACAAGACAAGAAAACTTTCCCCCATTTTTCTTTTGGTGAACACAAAAGAGTCAAGCTCATTCCAAAAAGTAGGCGAATTGGGTACAGAAAAGAGGGGCGAAAGCAAATAGCCACGTTCGGCGCCAAGCTAGTCTTCTGGTCTTCTCACTAGCACGGAGCTAAGTGCTTCCACTGGGAGTGGGCATAGTCATTGGGGGACAGTGTCGACGGCCAGCACGGAGCATGGTGCTTCCACTAGGACGTGGGTGGGAGCCCCGTGAGGCCCCAGGGCGGCACTCAGGAGACTCTCGGGCATGTACAGCCCCACTCATTATTACGTGAGAGTGTCACGAGCGGAGACTTTCACAGGCCGGAGCCTTGCTTCATGTCGCCCGACGAGGACCCCGCCCTGTGCCGCCCCCGACCACCGTTGGGGCATCTGGAAACCAGGACGAGACCAAGGGGCAAGGAGGACGCTGGCGGCGCTTTCGGCCACCGTAGGCCCTCCGCCAGGGGGAAGGGCTCGCCGTCGCCTTCCCCAGTGGGGGACCTACCTCCGAGCGGTGCCTTGCTCCGTGCAGCATAGGGGAGGCCCTAGCCCTAGGCTCTCCCAAAGCTGCTCCTAAGTCCCTTTGTCCACCTGTGGCTGGGCCGCCACCCTGGGGGCCCTGGCGGTGGCTGCGGCCTGGTTCACCTGCGATCCATGGTTAGTGCAAGCATGCTCCTAAGGCGTTAGTTGTACCTAGTGGTTGTTGCCATCGAAGACATTGGTGGAGTCCTGCAGTGGCTCACAAAGGGCCTCGGCTTCTTGTACCTCTAGTGCCCAGCTTGGCGTGGGGGGTCGGCTAGGGCCTTCTCCCAATGCGTACCTCAAGACCATTGTGACGGGCAAGCAGGCTTCCGGGCTGGCCGCGCCTGAGTCGCTGCCCGGTTGCTTCGTGCTTCCACCCCCCATGCTCGGCATCAGGTCCTGATGGCTGAGGGCTAGTGCCCCGGTGTGGCCACAGGGGGGCCGCTCGGGTTCGCCCCGCCCCCGGGCGGCATGGTCAAAGTAGTGTGGGTTGCACCGTGAGGCAGGCCGACGCCGAGAGGTTCTTCAGGGGCCTTGGGAGGAGGCGTGTGGGCGTGGAGAGGGTGAGCGCGCGCCCTCGCCACGGCTTGCGACGTGGGAAGGGTGTAGAATGGTGTTGCGCCCCTACATGCAGCATCCAGCAACTCGATGACCCGTTCTAGCAGGGCGTGGCGGCCGATTTCCGCCAGCCTGCACCTCAGCAGCTCTCGAGCCACGATGACCGCAACCCGCATGTTCGCCTGCTCCCGGAGAGTGTGTAGTGTTGTTGCTGTGGCGTAGCTTGAAGACTGCGCGGTGGTTCGGTTGCGACACGGCGCGAGAGGGGGAGGCGGTGGTCCGCGCATCCCACGGCCAATGACACTAGGTGGAGCGCGAGCCGCGAGCAGCACGGAGTGGAGATCTTCCTTGTCGGCAGGCGCTGTCAAAGCAGTCCAGACAACCCAGTGCTCCACGTGGGCTCCTGGGGCGTCGGTCATGGCATCGGTGGAGTAGTGGCAGACCGGTCAACGGAAGAGAGGCTCCGACGCACCCCTACCTGGCGCACCAAATGTCGGATTTCAGGTTCCGCAATCCCTTGAGAGGTTCGAACTCCGGGATGCATGCAGAGATCTCAACCTACCCAGCCTGCTACTTGCAAAACCTCACAGCCTAGTGCGTCGAGCTCAAAGGGAAAGAAAGACACGATAGTTTATCCTGGTTCAGGCCACCTTGCGGTGTAATACCCTACTCCAGCCTTGTGGTGGTTTGCCTCGAGGGGCTGAGGATGAACTAGTACAGTGGATGAACAACCTCAGGAGGTGAGGTGTTCTTGAGCTCAAGTCAACCGGCGAGATGTTGAGGGTGGAATGGATTCGATGGGTTTGGATCCTCTTCTATGGTGGTGGCTAGGCCCTATTTATAGTGGCCTTGGTCCTCTTCCCAAATGTTGGCGGGAAGGGATCCCACAACGACCAGATTTGAAGGGAGACAACAAGTACATCCTATCCTGACTAAAGTGATCTTCGCCTGCAAAAGCCTCTGGTCGTGACGCTATGGTGGGCTCGGCGATGACCTGCGTCCTGGCGGTCTTGGTCTTGTTGCACCAGAATGGAAACCTTTGGCTGATTCCTCGGGACTCCGCGCCTGTTGCTTGACTCCTTTGCACCAAAGAGTAAACTGGTACTCTGCACCCACTGGCGCTCGCCTGGCATTGGTCATCATGGCTCACGTCAGTTGAGCCTCGTGAGGTGCACCTTGCGTATAAATCTCCGCTCCTCGGGGGCCAGCCTGGGGAGGCCGATCCCCTTGGAGGTCTTGGTGTCGTCCACCTCACAAGGCTTGGCCCTCGCGAGGTTCTTGAGTTGTTGGTGCTGAAGCTGGGCCGTACCAGGCCGATGACGGAGCCACGCAGCGGGCCGCAGGCAGGCAAGTGTGGGTACCCCCATATCCAGGATGCCGACAACCTAAGCTTGGGGATGCCCCGGATGTCATCCCCTCTTTCGTCTTCGTTCATCGGTAACTTTACTTGGAGCTATATTTTTATTCACCACATGATATGTGTTTTGCGTCTTTTTCTTTTATTTTGTTTTGCTGGCTATTTGAATAATATCCCAAGATCTGAATTCTTAAATGTTAGAGAGTCTTCACATAGTTACTTAATTATTCGACTACTCATTGATCTTCACTTATATCTTCTGGAGTAGTTTGTCGTTTGCTCTAGTGCTTCACTTATATCTTTTAGAGTACGACGGTGGTTTTATTTTGAAGAAATAGATGAACTCTCATTCTTCACTTATATTATTTTGAGAGCCTTAAACATCATGGTAATTTGCTTTGGTTAATATTTTAGTCCTAATATGATAGGCATCCAAGAGGGATATAATAAAAACTTTGATATAAAGGGCATTGGACACTATGAGAAGTTTGATTCCTTATGATTGTTTTGAGATATGAGGATGGTGATATTAGAGTCATGCTAGTGTAGTAATTGTGAATTTGAGAAATACTTGTGTTAAGGTTTGTGAGTCCCATAGCATGCACATATGGTGAACCGTTATGTGATGAAGTCGGAGCATGATTTATTTATTGATTGTCATCCTTTGTGTGGAGGTCGGGATCGCGCGATGGTTAACTCCTACCAACCCTTCCCCTAGGAGCATGTGTGTAGTACTTTGTTTTGATGACTTGTAGATTTTTGCAATAAGTATGTGAGTTATTTATGACTAATGTTGAGTCCATGTATTATACACACTCTCACCCTTCCACCATTGCTAGCCTCTCTAGTGCCGCGCAACATTCGCCTGTACCATACAACCACCATATACGTTCCTCAAAACAGCCACCATACCTACCTATTATGGCATTTCCATAGCCATTCCGAGATATATTGCCATGCAACTTTCCACTATTCCGTTTATTATGACACGCTACATCATTGTCATATTGCTTTGCGTGATCATGTAGTTGACATTGTATTTGTGGCAAAGCCACCGTTCATAATTCTTTCATACATGTCACTCTTGAATCATTGCACATCCCGGTACACTGCCGAAGGCATTCATATAGAGTCATATTTTGTTCTAAGTACCGAGTTGTAATTATTGAGTTGTAAGTAAATAGAAGTGTGATGATCTTCATTATTAGAGCATTGTCCCAGTGAGGAAAGGATGATGGAGACTATGATTCCCCCGCAAGTCGTGATCAGACTCCGAACAAAAATAATAACAAAAAAAAGAGGGCAAAAAGAGAAGGCCCAAAAAAAGAACAAAAAATGAGAGAAAAAGAGAGAAGGGCGATGCTACTATCCTTTTACCACACTTGTGCTTCAAAGTAGCACCATGATCTTGATGATAAAGAGTCTCCTATGTTGTCACTTTCATATACTGGTGGGAATTTTTCATTATAGAACTTGGCTTGTATATTCCAATGATGGGCTTCCTCAAAGTGTCCTAGGTCTTCATGAGCAAGCGAGTTGGATGCACACCCACTTAGTTTCTTTTTGAGCTTTCATACACTTATAGCTCTAGTGCATCCATTGCATGGCAATCCCTACTAACACACATTGATATCTATTGATGGGCATCTCCAGAGCCCGTTGATACGCCTAGTTAATGTGAGACTATATTCTCCTTTTTTTTTCTCCACCACCATCGTTCTATTCCACCTATAGTGCTATGTCCATGGCTCACGCTCATGTATTGGGTGAAAGTTGAAAAAGTTTGAGAATACTAAAGTATGAAACAATTGCTTCGTTGAAACCGGAGTTGTGCATGAATTAAATATTTTGTGCGATGAAGATAGAGCATAGCCAGACTATATGATTTTGTAGGGATATTTATTTGCCCATGTTATTTTGAGAAGACATGATTGCTTTGTTAGTATGCTTGAAGTATTACTATTTTCATGTCAATATTAAACTTTTGTTTTGAATCTTATGGATCTGAATATTCTTGCCACAATAGAGAACATTACATTAATAAATATGTTAGGTAGCATTCCACATCAAAAATTCTGTTTTTATCATTTACCTACTCAAGGACGAGCATGAATAAAGCTTGGGGATGCTTGATACGTCTCCAACGTATATATAATTTTTGATTGTTCCATGCTATTATAGTATCCATCTTGGATGTTTTATATGCATTTATATGCTATTTTATATGATTTTGGGGACTAACCTATTAACCTAGAGCCCAGTGCCAGTTTATGTTTTTTCCTTGTTTTTGAGTTTTATAGAAAAGGAATACCAAACGGAGTCCAATTGACAAGCCAATTTATGTAGATTTTTTATAGACCAGAAGAAGCCCCCGAAGCAAAAGAGTTGGGCCAGAAGAGTCCCAAGCCATTCACGAGGGTGGAGGGTGCGCCCCCTACCTCGTGGATGACACGGAGACCCCCCTAATGTGAAACTGACGCCAAAAATTCCTATAAATACAGAGACCCCCGAAAAGAAACCTAGATCGGGAGTTCCTCCACCGCAAGCCTCTATAGCCAGCAAAAACCAATCGGGACCCTGTTCCGGCACCCTATCAGAGGGGGGAATCATCACCGGTGACCATCTTCATCATCCTGGCACTCTCCATCACTAGGAGGGAGTAGTTCACCCTCGGGGCTGAGGGTATGTACCAAGAGCTATGTGTTTGATCTATCTCTCTCTCATGTTCTTGATATGGCATGATCTTGATGTACCGCGAGCTTTGCTATTATAGTTGGATCTTATGATGCTTCTCCCCCTCTACTTTCTTGTAATGGATTGAGTTTCCCAATTGAAGTTATCTTATCGGATTGAGTCTTTAAGGATTTGAGAACACTTGATCTATGTCTTGCATGTGCTTATCTGTGGTGACAATGGGATATTCAAGTAATCTACTTGATGTATATTTTTGTGATCAACTTGCGGGTTCAGTGACCTTGTGAACTTATGCATAGGGGTTGGCACACGTTTTCGTCTTGACTCTCTGGTAGAAACTTTGGGGCACTCTTTGAAGTTCTTTGTGTTGGTTTGGATAGATGAATCTGAGATTGTGTGATGCATATCGTATAATCAGCGGATACTTGTGGTGACATTGGAGTATCTAGGTGACATTAGGGTTTTGGTTGATTTGTGTCTTAAGATGTTATTTTACTATGAACTCTTGGGTTGTTTGTGACACCTATAGGAATAGCCCAATGGATTGATCTGAAAGAATAACTTTGAGGTGGTTTCGTACCCTACAATAATCTCTTTGTTTGTTCTCCACTATTAGTGACTTTGGAGTGACTCTTTGTTGCACGTTGATGGATTGTTATATGATCAAATTATGTTATCATTGTTGAGAGAACTTGCACTAGTGAAAGTATGAACCCTAGCCCTTGTTTCGAAGCATTGCAATACTGTTTTCGCTCACTTCTACAACTTGTTACCTTGATGTTTTATATTTTCAGATTACAAAGACCTCTATCTACCATCCATATTGCACTTGTATCACCATCTCTTCTCCGAACTAGTGCACCTATACAATTTACCGTTGTATTGGGTGTGTTGGGGACACAATAGACTCTTTGTTATTTGGTTGCAGGGTTGTTTGAGAGAGACCATCTTCATCCTACGCCTCCCACAGATTGATAAACATTAGGTCATCCACTTGAAGGAAATTTGCTACTGTCCTACAAACCTCTCCACTTGGAGGCCCAACAACGTCTACAAGAAGAAGGTTGTGTAGTAGACATCAACTGACAGAACTGTTGTCCTCCATCTTGCAGCTATAGAAACTGTCAGAGACTTCATATCTCTCAACTCAGGCATTTGCTTGACATATTAACTTCAACTCTTGGAACATCTCATATGCTCCATGATGTTCAAAACGTCTTTGAAGTCCCGATTCTAAGACGTAAAGCATGGCACACTGAACTATCAAGTAGTCATCAGATTGAGCTTGCCAGACGTTCAAAACATCAGCATCCGCTCCTGCAACACGCCTTTCACCTAGCGGTGCATCTAGGACATAATTCTTCTATGGAGCAATGAGGATAATCCTCAAGTTACGGACTCAGTCCGTGTAGTTGCTACCATAATTGTTCAACTTAGCTTTCTCTAGGAATGCATTAAAATTCAGGGGAACGGTAGCACGGGCCATTGATCTACAACATAGATATGCAAATACTATTAGGACTAAGTTCATGACAAATTAAGTTCAATTAATCAAATTACTTAAGAACTCCCACTTAGATAGACATCCCTTGAGTCATCTAAATGATATGTGATCCAAATCAACTAAACCATGTCCGATCATCACGTGAGTTGGAGTAGTCATCGATGGTGAACATCTCTATGTTGATCATATCTATTGTATGATTCAAGCTTTTGATCTCTAGTGTTCTGAGGCCATGTCTGTAAATTCTACACTCGTCAAGTTTAACCCGAGTATTCCGCATGTACAAAACTGTCTTGGACCAGTTGTATCTGAACGTAGAGCCTATCACACCCGATCGTCACGTGGTGTCTCAGCACGACGAACTGTCGCAACGATGCATACTTAGGGAGAACACTTATACCTTTAAATTTAGTTAAGGGATTATCTTATACTGCTACCGCCGTACTAAGCAAAATAAGATGCATAAAGATAAACATCACATGCAATCAAAATATGTGACATGATATGGCCATCATCATCTTGTGCTTTTGATCTCCAGCTCCAAAGCATCGCCGTGATCTCCATTGTCACTGGCTCGACACCTTAATCTCCATCATTGCGTCGTGGTCATCTCGCCAACTATTGCTTCTACAACTATCGCTAACGCATAGTGATAAAGTAAAGCAATTACATGGCGTTTGTATTTCATACAATAAAGAGACAACCATAAGGCTCCTGTTGGTTGCCGATAACTCTTACAAAACATGATCATCTCATACAATAACGTATATCACATCATGTGTTGACCATATCACATCACAACTTGCATTGCAAAAACAAGTTAGATGTCCTCTACTTTATTGTTGCGGGTTAATTTTATGTGGCTGCTACGAGCTTCTAGCAAGAACCATTCTTACCGACGGCACAAAAACCACAACAATGATTTATCAAGTTTGTTGTTTTAACCTTCAACAAGGACCGGTCGCAGTCAAATTTGATTCAACTAAAGTAGGAAAAACAGACACCCGCCATCCACCTTTATGCAAAACTAGTTGCATGTCTATTGGTGGAACCAGTCTCATGGACGTGGTCATGTAAGGTTGGTCCGGGACGCTTCATCCAATAATACCGCTGGATCAAAATAAGACATTGGTGGTAAGCACTATGACGATCACTGCCCACAACTCTTTGTGTTCTACTCAGGCATATCATCTACGCATAGACCTAACTCAGATGCCACTGTTGGGGAACGTAGCATGCAATTTCCAAAAAAAATCCTACGCTCATACAAGATCTATTTAGGAGATGCATAGCAACAAGAGGGGGAGAGTGTATCTATGTACGCTCGTAGAACGAAAGCGGAAGCATTTGACAACGCAGTTGATGTAGTCGAACTTCTTCTAGCTCCGACCGATCAAGTACCGAACGTAAGACACCTTCGAGTTCTACACACGTACAGCTCGATGACGTTCCTCGCCCTCTTGACCCAGCAAGGTGTCGAGGAAGTAGATGAGTTCCATTAGCATGACGGCGTGGTGATGGTGATGGTGAAGTGATCCACGCAGGGCTTCGCCTAAGCACCGCGACAATATGACCGGGGGTGTAAACTGTGGAGGGGGGCTCCGCACACGGCTAACAGTTGATGTTGTGTGTTTTAGGCGCCCCCTCCCCACATATATATAGGTTGGAGGGGAGGAGAGGCAGCCAATGGGGTGCCCCAAGTAGGCCGAATCCTACTTGGGGACCTTCCCAAATCGGCATCCCTCCTTCCTTATTTTGCCGAAGAAGAAAGGTGTTGTAGGGTGGAACCCTAGATGGAGATCTTTCACAAATTGGAGGGGAAATCCCCAAGAACACGAAGAACACGAAGAACACAAGAGAGGGAAAACACTCAAATTGACTAGATCCAATCACACATATGCTAGATCCAAGAACACACAAGAGGTCACAATGAATCCAAGGACAACAAAGGAAAGATACAAGGTACTAGTTCATCCCAATCCTATGAGGAGAGAGGTCTTGATGATCCTATGATGGGGATCCTTCCCTAGATGGGGGGCTTGATAATCCACAAGGATTCTTCTCCTAGGAGGTCTTGATCTCCATGAGGAGGAATATGAGCAAAGCTCTCTTTTTGTCTATCCAATACTTTGTTATCCCATCTAAATGAGCTAGGGAGGAGTTTATATAGTCTAGGACGAAATTGGGGGAGAGATAGATACAAATGTCCAAAATGACCCTGAAAACGCAAAAAATCTCGGAGGGGTCCAGGCACCCGGTCCAGCCAGGGGGCTGCGCCCTTGGCGCTGCAGAGGCCGGGAACCCGGGGGTGGTGGCCCGGCCACCCGGGGTGCAGCCCAGGCGGCGGCTGGGCAAAGGCCCGGGAACCCGGGGCCTCAAGGCCAGGCACCTGGGGTGGGCCGGGCGTGCCCGGGGTGGAGGCCGGGCACCCGGGGCCATTTGGCTAGGCACCCGGGCTGCCACAGCCAGCTCCAGGCAAAGGGGGGCGTTCCCAGTCGACGGCCGGGTACCCGGGGCCATGGATGGCCGGGCACCCAGAGTGTCCAGGACGTCCACATCCTCCTTCTTCATGTTTCCTTCTTCCTTCTTCTCCTTCCCGAGAGACTTTGTGTGTGCTTGAATCTTCGGGTGGACTTGGTGATCCCTCCATGCTTCCTCGCGATCATCTCCGGAGTACCTACGAATGCATAGCGTGTCTCTTTGAGGTAGAATCTCATTCTCATGTGAAACCGAATGAAACTTGAAGAGGAAAGAAGTGACCTCGTTCTCGATATTGCATGCACGTGCTCTTGTCACCGGTCCTCTCGGTGCTTGCGATGGTGATGGCGTGTCCATGTGGATGGACGAGGGATGCTCCGCATCATCTCCCCCCCCTTGGGAGAGATCCGTCCACGGATCGTGATCTTCGTCATCATGGAGAAGAGTGGGCGTCGCCTTGTAGACGTAGACAACCACCAAGCACTTATCATGTTGAAGCTCGAAATGGGCACCCTCCAATGTCGCACCGTCTTGTGATTCCTTCAAAATGAGCAAGTATAACAAACACTTGGAAAAGCAAATGTGGTTAGCGTTAGTGCAAAACCAAGCATTCAAGAGGTGATTCACCAAACAAGTGTCGTCATCAAGCATAGCATATGGTGTGACAAGGGAGTGTGGCATGGCATGTAAACACCTAAATTGAGCACATGGGAAAGCATCATGGAAACAATCATGCAAAGGTGAGGTAAAGATGCTAATATGTGGGACAAGTAAACAAGCATCTACCTCAATGTTATCGCAAGTATGCATAAGACTCTCAATGAATGGTCTATGGTAGGCATAAGAGTCATTCAAAACACCCAAGAATATGATATGACTAAACGCATGCGTTAAGTGCAAGACAATCCAAACATAATGTGCATAGGGTGCAGTGAAAATCGAGTGGCACTCAACACAATAGAAAGAGCAATTGTTTATCATGTGTGAGGCAATAAAGGCAAGCATGTAGCAATCAATGGGACATGGCATATGTGAAGGAATGGCATTGTTGCAACCAAACATGTGATAGGAGCAAGTAATCCAAGAATTGGATGCAACGCACAAGTCATATATATCATGATGCATGGAAGTGTGAAAATGGAAAGTCAAAGCAAGATCTCTAACAAGTGCGCGATCAAGTGGTCCAAGATCACCAATAAGTCTCATGGTGCAAGCAACACAACTAGTATGATCCTCAATATCCATGCTCAAGAAAGATGTCACCTTGAAGGCGTGTCCTCGTGCATTCTTCACAATGCCAAAACACAAGCAAGTGCGATGTAGAAGCGTCGTGATCAAAGGTGGTTCGCTCTCAAGAGCTCGAATGGTCAACTCACGTGAAGTGGAAGTCGAGACGAAATCCAAGTATCCTACACATGCACACAACAAAACAAAGAACATATGCGCATGGTAGATAAACACATTATCCATCATGATGATTCTCTTCTCTTGCACATAACCGTTAGAAGCACAAGTGCATGAATAATAAGATGCAACAATGGTTATATTCATGACACTAGGTATATGATGCAAAGAGGTAAGACAAGCATGCTTCACAAGAAATATGTCAAAAGCTCCAAATATATTCGAGAATGCTATGGTGGCAATCTCATTATCAAGACTGAAAGCATTGTTGCACTCAATACATGGCAAATCATTTAGCATGAGAGAGGCAACACATGGAGATATATGAGAAGAAGCAATAACAATCATGTGCAAAGCATGTAGATGGTTGTCATCAACCGCATGAAGTGAGCAAGTATGAATCATGGGTGATGCAACAAGGTAAGCAATCATAGTAATCAAGTCGTGCAAGCTAGTAGTGCGAAAGTGCAACATACAAGAAGAAATCATGGCAATCATCTCATGTGAGCAAATAATAGGCATAGGCAATGCACATGACATATCGCAAGCATGAACACAAAGCAAGATCATAGTATCATCATAGGCATAGGGCTCAATAGGTAGAACATGGCAATAACAAGCAATATCTCCACCAAGCTTGCAAATAAACATACAAGTAGTAGAATCAATCATCATGTGTAATGCAAAGCATGGGTCACAAATGCATGTCAAAGGCATAGGAATGAGCATATTATGCAAAGTGAACATGGCAAGATGGGAATATAATATGTAATGGATGATAACCCATTACCACGTGAGAGCCATGTAGAAGAGATGCACGAAGTCTTTGCGTGAAGGGAACTATGGTAAGGACAATCCACGGGATCCCAAATCATCATTGATCTCTAGAGATCGTTTTGTCAACTCGTGGGATTGCGAGGTTGACAAGTATTCATGGGTACCTACACAAAAGAGACACAAACCAAAGAAAGTGTGTGCGTGGTAAATGTACACATCATTCATCATGATGTGTATGTGCATATCTGAGTTAGCATAAGATAAGCATCGCTCAAAGAAATTTGAGGCATGGTAGAGAAATATGTCATCCATCATGCAATAATAGTTATTGTGTTCAACATGATTGGGACGCAAATTATAGCAAGTGTGTGACACAACAATAGCATTTTCATTCATGGGGAGCATATTGTGCACACAAATATTGGGATCATGCAATGGATGGAATGCATCCAAATCTCTTAACATGTATGAGGAAACTAAGGGGTTCTCCTCATGAGAAATATTGGAAACATTATATGGACAATATTGACAACATGGCAAACAATGCATTTCCGAAGCTAGGTGGTCATGGCATGGCATATGAGATAAATGATGCAAAGGGAGCATATCAATATCATCACAAGAGAAACAAATGCCAATAACCATGGGCTTTTCATCTATGCCATAAGTGCAAATTGGGTTTAATTTGATGGCATATGCATAGTCACTATGAAGAGATTGCAAATATGACATATGGTTGATCTCATGCATATCATATGACAAGTCAAGCGGATTGTCAAACATGATGTGACCAATAGAATTATCACAAGAAATCCTATGTAACATGGCCTCACAACTAATAGAATCCACATGGCAATCATCAAACTCATCATAAATTGGTAAATCATCGCATGGGGAAGTCACACTAGCATGAAGCATGGTAATAGGTGGATCAACATCATGCAAGCAATCAATGTCAAGAATGTCCACTAGTGGGACTAGAGCATCACCTTCACCTATGTTACCTTGTTCATTCCACTCAAGTGGTGTAGGTGAGGTGGCAAATACCAAATGGTGGTCATCATCTTCATCTTGATGGAACCATGTGGGTGGTGCACCATATTCCACCAAGGCCAACATCTTGTCCAAAGGGAGGACGAAGTCGTTGAGGATCGGCGTGTCATCATATATGGGACCTAGCACCAAATGAGAAGACACAATAGAGGTAGAGGTTAATTCGTTAGAAATCGAAATGACCTCACTCTCTCTATGTGGTGGTGGCTCACTCACTCCCTTAAGGTAGGTGCGCTCAATGTCACATATGGTGGAGTCACTCATCTCACTCAAGTGGTGGGGGTTGTGGCTCTCCTCACATGGGAATTGTAGCAACTCATCATATATGGGGCTAGTGGTGAGGTCACTCTCACTCTCAATATGGTGGCATAAGTCACTCAAGTCATCATATGTCCCCGTGGTCGAAGGGAAAATCCCATGCTCAACCATCTCGTCGTCATCGCCATGGATGAAGGCCGAAGATGGCACATCATCGCTCTCCTCCATGACCGAAGGGAAAATCCCATGCTTGATCATCTCGTCACCGTCGTCGTGGATGGCCTTGAGAACACTTGGCGAAGATGCCGAAGTGGTGGTAGTAGTCGTAGCTCCGTCTTGTTGGTACTCGTCTCGCGGTATTCTCTTGTGCTCATGAAGTTTCACCTAGCTTGATGTAGAGCTTTTTGGGACTTGTAGGTGTACGCATCGCGAGCATCTTCATCTTGATGGTGTTGTAGTGCTTGAGCTCCATGACGTTTCGAAGATTGGCTACTTGAGCGTTGTCGCCTTGAATATGATGAAGGGGAAGAAGACTTGTAGTTGGCCACCATGTCTCGTACTTGATCCATTTGTTTGGCCAACTTGGTGTCGATGTAGTCCATTTTCCTTGCTTCGTTTTGGCAAATGTCGATGGCGAGTCGCTTGCCTTGCATTGCTCGTTGTAGTCCGAAGGTGGACGTTTTGGTGATGTAGTTGTTCGCGTTGTCGTTGTCGTGGAAGACCGGAGAAGAAATGCCTTCCCTATCCATCACAAGACTCGAGCAAATGTGAGTGGAACAAAGGAAAGAACTAGACCAAATGTAACTTTCCAATGTTGAAGATGGATCAATGATCACTCAATAATGTAAAAAGGAAATAGCACAATTGGTACTAGATCTTGTTGTCAGTGTACAAAAGTAGGGGCTCTCCTTTTGACCCCTTTACTTGTGCATGGGCAGTCATATCCATGCGACGCAGCCGCACACAGCAGGGAAAAGGAGGGGAGCCGGAAAGAAGCCGAAGGCACAAGACAATCAGCGCAACGCCAAAGAGAGCAGATGGACGAAGCAGGTTCCCCTGGCAAGATCCTTGCCGGGGCAGCCTCAACAGCCCCGACAAGGCCCTTGCCGGGGCAGCTCACCCACACCAGTGGAGTGAGCCACCCTCGAACCCACGGTCTCCAACACCATCAACCACGTTGGGCCAGGGCTCGGGAGGCACCTCCATGGTGGCATGCAGATCTTTGTGAAGACAAAGATATATTCAAGATCAGATGAGGATTGGAAGGCAACGATCCTCGACAAGACCCTTACCGAGTAAACCCGCAAGACCCCCGACAGGATCCTTGCCGGGGACGACAGCGCGCCACGGCAAGACCCTTGCTGGGCCACCCAGCAAGGCCCTTGCCAAGGGCGTCAGCGGGGCCACTACTAGGCCCGCACCAACCAAGTATCCGCCGTTGTTCACATGCAGCTGCCAGCCCAACCAGCTGGGCAGGCACCTGCGTGGCAACATGCAGCTTCCAGGCCAACTCAGCACACGCATGCGTGGCGGCATGCAGATCTTCGTGACGGCTCCACCACTGCGCCACCTCAGCTGCTTGCCTGCCTACATGGCGCCGCATGCATCGCTGGCCAGGGTGTGTGTCGAAGCGAGGAGGAGCGGCGACGGACGGGACGGGCCTCGCCCCCGTCCCCGATAAAGCGAGGTGACACCTAAGCTACGCATGAAATGCATCTTGTCCTGTAATACGAGCGATAAGCTCATAGCACTGTAGGCCTTTCCACCTCCTGTGTTCCACTGTGGTAGCCCCTTTCGACTATAAAAGGAGGCCCATGGCGTACTGGAGAGGGATTCGGCTCTTTTGAACCACGCAGCCACCATAGCTAGTTCAAGAGCTCAAGAACACTCAGTACATCCACCAAAGCATGACTAGGGTTTTACGCATCCTCGCGGCCCAAACCTGGGTAAACGATCCTTGTGCTGATTGCTAATCCTGCTCTTCTCAGAACCCCGCGCCCCGCAACCGCAGAAGGGATTCTTGTGATCCCGGTGTCATTTCCACCGACATCTTTGGCGCGCCAGGTAGGGCGCGCAATTGTGAGAATCTGGTCTAGTAGTTGGCCTAGCAGTTCTTCATCACCACGGCTCCCGCAACGAAGGCGGCGAAGAGAGTGGCACTGGTTGCGAGCGCGAAGGATGCTAGGGCGGCGACGAGAAAGCTAAGTCATGCCAAACTTTAAACTTTTCTCCTTAATATAAGGTTATCATCCTCGGAGATTCTGCCTATGTATGGAAAACCTGTACGCAGAGGGGCCCTCCCGCAGTTGACAATGCCCTTGTTCTGTTTCGAGTCCGCTCAACAGCTCATGCGGCCGCGTCGAGAGCAGCATTGCAGCCTTCCGCAATTAGCAACCGCTATCGACTCTGACTCGAGTCAAGCTCGACAGTTCGAGCGGCCACGTTAAGGGCAGTAAGGTGGTTTGCCCGGCAACAAGCGCACCCGGCAGTCCAATGGGGATCCGTCCTCAAGATGCCGCCCTAGGTTTACGCACCGGCAAGCCTACCCAGTTAATGTAGGGTGGACATACAAAGGAAAATCGAATAGGAAAATAGCATGCATAATGTCAGAAGTACTGCAGAGTTATATTATAGAAATTGCCGCCGCGGTTCTAACTAAAGATAGCAATTGTCTTGGTCATGAACCTGCAGTGGCGATAAGAAACGGGGTGCCTAGTCCCAGCGCAGGCCCTCCAACCTCTTGATTTCGTTGATGCGGCTGATGATGGGCTTGATACGCTCCTTGAGCGCCGTGATTTCTGCATCCTCCGGCAAGCTCTTCAGCGCAGCTTCGAAGTCGAGGTCAGGATGCCAGTATGCTATCTTGGCAAGCACCTTGGTCATGGCGCCCTGGCAAAGCATCCGGGACTCCTCGGCCAGGGAGGCCATCTAGTTGAAGTGAAGCCGCTCCAGAGTGCCAACGACCCTCTCAAAGAACAGGGTCAGGTTGGCGTTGGGGCTCAGGCTCGTCTCTGGGGCATACCTCACGTCCGACATCCCCATGGTGGGCAGCTGCGTGGCGGCCGAATTCGCAATGACGGCTAGGCGTCCGAGCCAACGCTTCTAGCCCTCCACGTGGTCGTTAAGGTTGGTGGCCTTGTTCCTCTGCAGCTACTTCTCGGTCTCCGGGTCCTTGGTCAGGGTCCCCTTTCGGGCCTTGGCCTCCGACAGCATCTTCTCGAGATCCTCCAGCTTCAGCTTGAGGTCTCTGATGGAGTTGTTGGCCTCGGAGAGCTCTCCAGCCTTGCTGACGGCCGCGCCGTGTGTCCTTCTCCTTGGACATCTTCAGAGTTTGCTCCTTCAGCTCATCCCACTCCGCCTCCAGCTCCTTCACCTTACCGGCGTGAACCAGAGCCTGGGCATCGAGTGCCTCCCTGTGACTCTGCTCCAGCTCTCGGGTCCGCCGTACGACGAGCTTGTCCACCTCTTCATCCTTGCCACGGAGCGTGGTAGCGAGCTTCTCCTCGCGCGCGGCAAGGTCCTCCTCCTAGGAGTTTAGTGCGGCCTCGCGCTGGGTCTGGGCGGCTTCGACAATGGCGGCCAAGTTCTTTGTCGTCTCTTGGGCCTTCTCGACGTCGGCCAGTTTCATGGTGAGCTCCACGTCACGCTTGGCCAGCTCGCCCTGGCGGCCCTCAGCTTGTCTTGAGCCTGGCAAAACCAGTCCTGCGCCTCAGAGACGCGCCCCTGGAGGTCCGCCTCCGCCTTCTCCACCACCGCCGTCCGGGCTTGGCCTTGTCCAAACGGGCGCAGTGGAGCGCCTGGAGCTTCCGGAAGCTGGCGCCCATGGCCTGGAGCAGCCGCTCCTCCTGGGAGCCATCGCCGTCAACGCTTGGCTCGTCGACGACCTCAAGCCCGGCCGCGGCAAG
This sequence comes from Triticum dicoccoides, assembly GCF_002162155.2. NCBI lineage: Eukaryota > Viridiplantae > Streptophyta > Magnoliopsida > Poales > Poaceae > Triticum > Triticum dicoccoides. The sequence continues at coordinate 198,892,552 of NC_041383.1, forward strand.
CACCTCCTCGTTGAACACCCCACCCTCAGGTACCTGCCGGAGCCAGAGGCGGTGGAGGAGGAGGGTCGGTCATCAACCACCTCCTCCTCGGCAACAGCCTTGCCGGCCTCCCCGGCAGGTCCCTTCCCGGGCTCCCCGGCGGGCCCCTTGGCGGTGTCCTCAGCAGCGCCCTTGGCGCTCTCCTCGGTGGCGATCTTCTCAGCCTGCAGCACGGCATCCTCGGTGACATCCTTGATGATGGTATCGACGTCCTCTGGGTCCATCGAGGGGAAGTCTGAATGCCAAGAAGGGGATAGGGCGGGGCCAAGAGCAAAGCCCAGTAAGAAGAAGAAAGAAAGAACACAAGCAGAAACAGAAAGCGAGTGGCTTACCCGTGCCAAGCCGAGAAGTAGAAGACCCCTCTCCGCCAAGGTTTGGCGTCAAGGCGAAGCCACCGGCGCCCACGTTCTCCTCCTCCTCCTCCATGTGCATGGGCTTGGTGCTTGGTTCCCTTGCCGGGGACGCCCCTCGGAGCGGCGTGATCGACAGGGGCGGCGCATTGGGAGAAGCCCTCTGTGGCTCCCCTTGCTGTTGCTCCCCTCCTACATCCATAGCATGGTCAGTACCAAAGTATCGTACCCATAGCGCACGTCAACGAAGGACGGGTGATGGACTCACGCTGGGGGCTGGGCCGGGGGCTGCTGTCCGGGATGCTCAACACCACCAGTGGCGTGCTGGAGGTGCCATCCGGGGGCTGGCCGCTCATGGAAATCCTGGCCCTCTTCACCCTTTGGGCCAGCGTCTCCACGTCCCTGCGGGATGAATATGATTCAGAATAGGCGGCACCATTTGAGGAAATGGAGAAAACAAAAAAGAAAAGAAGGGGGTAAAGTGAGTAGCGCGCCCGCGGTTATTCCTTTTTACGGGGAAGGCGCGGGCCGCCTCCTTTCCCATTAACTGCGATACGACACATGTGTGCGGGAACCGCCCCACGCATGCCCCCCCACGTCACGCACACTCCTCCATGATGCGCGTTCAATGCGGGTCGTGGGGAAGCGCAGCGAACGAAACAGTTATCGCGGTAAAATCCGCCCCGCCTGCCCGCGCACCGTTCTGGGCCTGGCCCAACAACGTGTCGCGCTTATGTGTGGCCCGGGCCCGGGGGCTCCTGTCGGTGTAAAAAAGTATGGGCTCTCCTTTTGACCCCTTTACTTGTGCACAGGAAGTCAGAGCCACGCGCCTCGGCCACACATAGCAGGGCAAAGGAGGGGAGCCGGAGAGAAGCCGAAGGCACAAGATAATCAGCGCAACGCCAATGAGAGAAGATGGACGAAGCAGGTTCCACCGGCAAGATCCTTGCCGGGGCAGCCTCAACAGCCCCGGCAAGGCCCTTGCCGGGGCAGCTCGCCCACACCAGCGGAGTGAGCCACCCTCGAACCCATGGTCTCCAACACCATCAACCACGTTGGGCCAGGGTCGGGAGGCACCTCCATGGTGGCATGCAGATCTTTGTGAAGACAAAGATATATTCAAGATCAGATGAGGATTGGAAGGCAACGATCCTCGACAAGACCCTTGCCGAGGAAACCCGCAAGACCCGCGGCAGGATCCTTGCCGGGGACGACAGCACGCCACGGCAAGAGCCTTGCCGGGCCACCTGGCAAGGGCCTTGCCAAGGGCGTCAGCGGGGCCACTGCCAGGCCCGCACCAACCAAGTCTCCGCCGCCGTTCACATGTAGCTACCAGCCCAACCAGCTGGGCAGGCACCTGCGTGGCAACATGCAGCTTCCAGGCCAACTCAGCACATGCATGCATGGCGGCATGCAGATCTTCGTGATGGCTCCACCATCACATCACCTCAGCTGCTTGCCTGCCTACATGGCGCCACATGCGCTGGACAGGGCGCGTATCGAAGCAAGGAGGAGCGGCGACGGACGGGACGGGCCTCGCCCCCGTCCCCGATAAAGCGAGGGGACACCTTAGCTATGCATTAAATGCGTCTTGTCCTGTAATACGAGCGATAAGCTCATAGCACTTTAGGCCTTTCCACCTCCTGTGTGCCACTGTGGTAGCCCCTTTCGACTATAAAAGGAGGCACATGGCATACTTGAGAGGGATTCGGCTCTTTTGAACCATGCAGCCACCATAGCTAGTTCAAGAGCTCAAGAACACTCAATACATCCACCAAAGCAGGACTAGGGTTTTATGCATCCTCGCGGCCCGAACCTGGGTAAACGGTCTGTAAGTGCATCTAGTGCCACCCCTAGTTTGGTTTTGGAGTATTGACGACAAACGTGGTTGAGGGACTAATGTGTTTGTGAGAATTGCAGGATAACACAGGTAGTAGTCCCTCCTTATTCGGTTTACCTACCGAAGATGACCCCTAAAAATGTATGAAGACATTGAAGATAATGGTGGTACGTGAAGATATTCACACTGAAGACTATGACAGAAGAAGACGCTGAGTGAAGACTATGGAGCGCGAAGACTTAGTAGTTTCCTTGTTTCTTTTCTTCTTTGTTGAGTCATAGGAACCACCGCACTGTTAAGTGGGGTCCTAGTGAACAAAGTCAGAGTGACTGAAGTGATGCTCAACCAAAATCCTATGTCTTCGAGCGAAGACAATGAGAGCAAATCTTATCCAGAGTCGGATAAGTCAGCTTTACTTGTAGCCCAAGTCAAGCTGTCTCATGTGTTTGAAATCTGACCGTTGTGACACGTGTCAGTTCCTTAGTGACCCGGGGTCATTTCGGACAAATCAGGTCGGGTTGCCTAGTGGCTATAAATAGCCCACCCCCTACACCATAAATTGGTGGCTGCTCAGAGTTAGTGCACGGCTTTTGTCGTTAAGAGCAACCCACCTCCAAAGAATTTGAGAGAGAAATCCTTGTGAGGACAAAGCCCAAAACACCCAGAGCCCAAAGAGTGTTTGGCATCACTGAAGTCTTTCTGTCTGCGTGATCTGAAGACTAGTTACACTTGAGGACTGTGAATCCTCCTGCCGGTTAGGTGTCGCGTTCTGAGCATCCAAGAGTAATTGTGGATCACCGGTGAACGAAGTCTGTGAAGGTTTGGAAGTCTACCTTGAAGACTTACCAGAGTGATTGGGCGGGGACTATGTGTCCTTAGCTCAAGGGGAATAAGGTGAAGACACGGTCTTCTGAGTTCAATATCAGCCTCCCTAACCAGACGTACAGTTTTCATAGCAACTGGAACTGGTCGAACAAATCCTTGTCTTCACAACACACTGGTTCTATCTCTTACTCTCCATACTTACAGTTTGTCTTTGTGAAGTCATTGCCTGGTTTCTCTGCCTATTTGACTTCACTGTGTGACTACTTGTTCTGATTGGCTTCATACTATCTTCCATCCTGATCCTACTATCTAGCTGCTATCAGTCATCATGCTTTAGCTTCATACTTGTTTGACTATGGCTTGTCTAGTGTAGTACATCTTCCGCTGCATGTTTATAGGTCCAGTTTTCGTGTTCGTCTTTGAAGCTTTCATGTTTTGAAGACTTTCATAAAAATCGCCTATTCACCCCCCTCTAGTTGATAACTAGCACTTTCAATTGGTATCAGAGCAAGGTACTCCCTTGTTCTGTGTGATTCGGTTTAACCACCTGAAGTTTTAGCTATGTCGACTGCAGGGATAATCAAAGTCTCCGTTGCGTGCCCTGTCTTCGATGGCACTGAATATCCCTACTGGAAGAATAAGATGCGTATGCATCTTGAAGCCATTGATGTCGATCTATGGTATGTCGTCAAGAACGGCGTTCCCAAGACTGGTGAAGGTGTCACCCTACTGATGTCAAGAAGTTCATTCATCTGAAGAAGAATCTGATTGCAGTTCTGGTGAAGCTGAAGACCTTGGAAAGGAGCTCGCTATGCTTGTGAAGAAGTTCCAGAAGTTCACCAACAAGAAAGGCTTCAGAAAGTCTTCACGATCCAGCTCAAGAAATGATGAAGCTTCTTCCCATGACCACAAGAAGAGAACCTGTCACAAGTGCAAGAAACCTGGTCACTACATCTCTGAGTGTCCATAGTGGGACAATGAGAAGAAAAAGAAGAAGAGCAAGGAATATAATTCTGATGACAAGAAGAAGAAGAAATACTCAAAATCTTCTTCCAAGTCAACTTCCAAGTCTTCATCACACAAGAAAAGTTTGTCTGGCAAGGTTCGTGCTTTTGTTGGCAAGGAAATGGATTCAGAGGAGGAGTCTGCTTCTGAGGACGCAGAAGTGGTGGAGTCTGAGGAGGAGTCTGACTCTGGCGTTGCAAGTCTGGCTTTAGCTTCAGCCTATGTTGCCAAGTCCATCTTCAACACTGAAGACAATGTATCCATCACCAACGTTGATGCCAGTGACAAGGACGACTCCGCTTCCACTTACTGCTTCATGGCACGTAATGCCAAGGTAAACTCACGTGATGCTTACTTTCAAACATCAAGTGAAGATGACTCTGATTGTGAATCCAAACCCAGCTACAAAACACTTGCTAAAATTGTAACTAAACAACAAAAAGCTATGGAACATATTCAAAAACTGTTAGACAAAAGCGATGATCTGTTGGACGCTGAAATGACCCGATCTCAGTCCTTAATTGAAGATATAAAAAATCTTCATGTTAAGTACCAAGAGCTTGAAGGTCGTCATGAGTCACTCTCAACAACCCATGAAAAGCTTTCCTATGATTATCTTCAGAGGAAGCAAGAACTTGAGAAGTTGAGAGCGGCTCATGAAGATCTTCAAAAGGAAAACGAGTCACTTTGCGCTCAACAAATCAGTCCCGCTCAGGAAGGATTTGAACGACCATGTCTAAAATGTCTTGAGCGTGATAATGCTAATTCTTTTGCTGAGTGTTCTACTGCTTCTACTACTTCAATATCTTCAACCATCGATGTGGTAACTAACCCCTCTGCGGAGTATGCCACTGCTGTTGCTGATGAAAATGCCAGATTGAAAACATTGCTTGAAACATGAATGTACAAAAGCCTCAAGGGGCATCAGACACTATGTGATGTCCTCAAAAAGCAGATCTTGAACCGAAACCCTAGGAAAGAGGGTGTTGGGTTCGAGAGGAAAATGAATGTTGATGGTTCTTACTGGAAGCCTGAGCAGTACCCCAAAACCACATGGGTTGCTGCAAAGGAACCTTCAATGGATCCATCCACCTTATCTGGATTTACTTGTGCTAATCCAATTGTTATTGATGAATCCTTTGATGCAAACTATAAATTGTTTAAGAATCAGAATGGTGAAGTGTTTGCCAGGTATATTGGTACTAACTGCAGGAATGGACCACCTATGAAGAAGATCTGGGTACCTAAACAGTGTATTGAGAATCTTCCTATGAATGTCATCATGACACCACCAAGGAAGAAGACAAACCCCAGACCTATGGCTTCATATGGCCCAAAGGCTTCATAGAGATACAGGACTCACCTGAGTCACCCTAACACCAATGTTTTGCAGGGAAACCATACTCAAACTTATGAATATGAGCGTGTGTCTTCAAACCGCTATGTTCATAGAACTAAGAACTTTTCTGCTTATTCATATGAGTATCGTTCTTCTCCTGCAAGGCTATTTGCTAGGGTGCCAAAGCCGAAATTCTCAGATGCTGCACTTAGACTCATTGCTTCTAAGCCACCCCTGAAGATGTGGGTGGTTAAGAGTAATTAACTTTCTTTTGCAGGGAAAGGTCTCCAGCCAGAAATCAAAGGCGTCCGATGCTATTGCTGGGGACCTAAAACACATTATGGGATGCAAGATAAAATGCCCAAATGGTCTTACTATGTATTTCGTATCTGAATTGCTTGCCAGTCATACTATCAGTCCTAACCTTGATCTAAGCTTTGATAATCCTCTTGTGCGTCAAATGTTTATGCTTCACAATACTCTTTGTGAAGCCTATCCTCCTAACTGCACTGTAGGGTACGACACCTCGTGCTTAAGAATGGATTATGGACAGCGGATGCACTAACCACATGACTGGTGATCGAAGTCTTCTCATGGACTCAACCTTACGTCCATGTGATAAAAGTCACATCACATTCGCTGACACTGGTAAAAGCAAGGTATTGGACCTAGGTAGAGTTGCAATCTCAAGGGATCAGCACATGGACAAAGTGATGCTTGTTGAATCCCTTGGTTTCAACTTAATGTCTGTCTCAATGCTTTGTGACTTAAACATTGTCGGATTTCGGGTTCCGGCAGACCCTTGAGGTTCGAACACTAGGGTGCGCGCCAGGATTTCGCCCTCTACCTACTTGTTCCTCACCGGGTCGCTGAGATCTAAACTATGAAAGGAACAACACAAGAGACACAGAGTTTATACTGGTTCAGGCCACCATTGTGGTGTAATACCCTACTCCAGTGTGTGGTGTGGTGGATTGCCTCTTGGGCTAATGATGAACAATACAAGGAAGAACAGCCTCGCGAGGGTCTGTTCTTGGCTGGTGCGATGAACTGCTAGGAGGAGTTCAGTCGCTCTCTCTACTGGTTTCTAGCAAGGATACTCGATGCCTCTACCTTGTGGTGGCTAGTCCTATTTATAGGTAAAGGCCCTGGGCCTCTTCCCAAATATTGAGCGGGAAGGGCGCCAACAATTGACCATTTTGAAGGGGAACAGCGGGTACACTTATCCTGACTAAAGTTGGTCCTCGCCTGTCAAAGGCTCTGGTGGTGACGCCTGCTTGGGCTCCACAATGACTTCCTTCCTGCCATTGGGCTGGTCTTGGTCTTGTTGCACCAAAATGGATGCCTTTGCTTGATGCTCTCGCCTGCGCTTGCTCCCTTTGCACCAAAGAGGAAAGGAGGACACTGCGCGGGCTGGAGCCCGACTGGCGCCCTTGGTCGTCATGGCTCGCATCATGGGCACCTCGCGAGGTATCCCGCCTTGATCTCTCCGCCTCCTCGTGAGCCAGCCTGATGAGGCCGTGCCTGAGGAAGCTCCTTGTCGTCCGCCCCGCGAGGCTTGGCCCCTCGCGAGGGTCTTGAGCTTGCGTTGATGAAGATGGGCCGTGCTGGGCCCCCTTTGAGCCACGCCGCAGGCCGCAGGCAGGCAAGTCTGGGGACCCCCGTTCCCAGAACGCCGACAAACATGATTGTGCTATTTGGAAAATATCGTTGCCTTGTACTAATGGAATCTGACAAGTCTCTAGTCTTTGAAGGGTACATGAAAGATGATCTGTACATGGTAGACTTCTGAGCAGGACCACAGATGGTCGTATGTCTTCTAGCCAAGTCTTCAGAGTGCTGGCTCTGGCATCGGAGGCTAGGGCATGCTGGCATGAGGAAGCTACACACTCTCGCCAAGAAGAAGCACGTCATAGGCATCGAAGGCGTCGAGTTCAAGAAAAATCATCTACGTGGTGCTTGTGAAGCTGGGAAGATGACAAGGGCCAAGCATCCCTCGAAGACAATCATGACTACATCTCGACATTTTGAGTTGCTCCACATGGACTTGTTTGGTCCCACTCACTACTCTACTCTCACTGCAACTGCTTGTCTCTATGGTTTCGTTATTGTTGATGATTATTCAAGATACACTTGAGTGCACATAATTATCTTCAAGATTGAAGTGCAGGATGTCTTCATACGCTTCGCCAACCGCGCCATGAACAACTATGGCGTCAAGATCAAGCACATTAGGAGTGACAATGGCACATAATTCAAGAACACAGGCCTCGACCTCTATCTTGACACCTTAGGCATCACTCATGAGTTTTCTGCTCCTTACACACCCCAGCAGAATGGCATCGTGGAGCGCAAGAACAGAACCCTTATTGAGATGGCTCGGACGATGCTTGACGAATAGAAGACTCCAAGAAAATTATGGCCTGAAGCCATTGATACTGCATGCCATGTCATCAACCGTGTTTATCTTCACAAGCTTTTGAAGAAAACATCCTATGAGCTTCTAACTGGTAATAAGCCAAACTTAAGCTACTTCAGAGTATTTGGTGCTAGGTGCTGGATCAAGGATCCACATCACACTTCAAAATTTGCACCGAAAGCACATGAGGGTTTTATGCTTGGTTATGGAAAGGACTTGCACTCCTACAGAGTCTTCAACCTCTTTCACTATAAAGTGGTTGAAACTGTGGATGTGCAGTTCGATGAAACTAACGGCTCGCAAAGAGAGCACCTGCCAAATGTGCTAGATGGAGTACCTGCCAGTGAATCAATCAAGCTAATGGGAACAGGAACTCATACCATCAGAGGCCCAGCCTGAAGAGGAACTTATTATTTCTGCACCTGATCAACCTGAAGACATTGCTCAGCCTGAAGACAATCCTCCAAATGATGACAATGATTAGCAGGAGCAAAATCTTCGTCTAGTTCATCCTCATGTTGCAAATGAAGTACAAATTGAGAAGATAATCGATAGCATCAATGCACCTGGTCCACTCACTCGTTCAAGAGCAACATAGCTAGCAAATTTCTGTGGGCACTTTGCATTTGTCTCAATCTCTGAACCCAAGAAAGTTGCTGAAGCCTTCATGGAACCTGAATGGATTCAAGCTATGCAAGACGAGCTTCAACAGTTTGAGCTGAACAATGTGTGGGAATTAGTTAAGCGTCCTCATCCTCGCAAGCACAACATAATAGGCACAAAATGGATATATCGCAACAAACAAGATGAGCATGGTCAAGTAGTCAGAAACAAAGCTCGGCTCGTTGCTCAAGGATACACACAAGTTGAAGGAATTGACTTCGATGAAACATTTGCTCCAGTGGCTAGGCTTGAAGCCATTCGCAAACTGCTAGCTTACACAAATCATCATAACATCCTTCTGTATCAAATGGATGTGAAGAGTGCCTTTCTCAATGAAAAGATTGAATAAGAAGTGTATGTTGCACAACCGCCTGGCTTTGAAGACCCAAAACATCCTGATATGGTATATAAGCTCAACAAGGCACTGTATGGCCTCAAACAATCCCCTCGTGCTTGGTATGACACACTCAAAGACTTCCTGAAGAGCAAAAGCTTCAAACCTGGTTCTCAAGATCCCACTCTCTTCACAAAGACATATGATGGTGAATTGTTTGTGTGCCAAATCTATGTGGATGACATTATCTTCGGCTGCACCAACAAGAAATACAGTGATGAATTTGGTCACATGATGCAAGAACAATATCAAATGTCCATGATGGGAGAGCTGAAGTTCTTTCTCGGTCTTCAAATCCGTCAGCAACGCAACGACATCTTCATATCACAAGAAAAATATCTCAAAGATTGCCTGAAGAAGTTTGGAATGCAAGACTGCAAAGGATACACGACGCCAATGCCAACCAAAAGTCATCTAAGCCCCGACACCAATGGTAAAGATTTCGATCAAAAGGTATACCGCTCCATGATTGGCTCTTTACTTTACTTATGTGCATCTAGGCCAGATATCATGCTTAGTGTTTGCATGTGTGCCCGATTTCAAGCGGCACCAAAGGAGCCGCATCACTTAGCTGTGAAGCGAATTCTTCGATATTTGGCTTACATCCCAACACTAGGATTATGGTATCCAAAGGGCTCAGAGTTTGATCTGGTTGGATTTTCGGATGCTGATTATGCTGGTGACAAGGTGGATCGCAAGTCTACATCAGGCACATGTCACTTTCTGGGTCGATCTCTTGTTTGTTGGTCTTCAAAGAAGCAGAACTGTGCATCACTCTCAACTGCTGAATCTGAATACATTGCTGCTGGATCTTGCTGCGCTCAGCTTCTGTGGATGAAGCAAACTCTTAAGGACTATGGCATCCATCTGAAGCAGGTGCCACTCTACTGCGATAATGAAAGCGCTATCAAGATTGCCAATAACCCAGTTCAGCACTTGAAGACAAAGCACATTGAAATTCGTCATCACTTCCTTAGAGATCATGTTATGAAAGAAGATATTGATATCATTCACGTCAAGACAGAAGAGCAGTTGGCTGATATCTTCACTAAGCCCTTGGATGAGAAAAGGTTTTGCAAGTTGTGGTGTGAGCTAAATATCTTGGAATCCTCGAATGTCCTGTGATTAGGCACACATCCTAACACTTATGCAGTTTGATGACTTAGATATGCAACACACGAAGTAATGTATATCTTCAATCAATGAAGACATACACTCTAAGTGTGAATACATTAATGTGGAAATTAACTTCAGAGCGCCACGATAATTGTGCGCCGTGTCTGGGTCTAATACTTCCTATACGGTGGGTAACGCCACCACCAAGCTCTTATGAAGTGTTTCCTCATGGCGCCATATTTGCAAAGTCTTCGCAATTGATTTAACTTCAACATTAATTTGATTTCGTGATTACTGATTTGGCTTTACTATGTTATATATAATATACTGTATTCTGTCCTCTACAGCATTCACTTATGGCTATGTATTCTTGTTTGAATCTTTTGAACTAAGTGATTGTGATCGGACCCTAACCTCTCTATGCTTTCTACCTCAAGCTCTATCTATCCAAATCATATGCATTCTGGTGAAACTGTCGAATGTCTTCTCTGCGTCCTTGTCAGCAGAAGATACAGAGACAAACATTTATATCTAGTTTTAATGACATATCCTTCTGCGTGAAACCCGGAGAATTCGGAATGACCACCCTGACAATCCAGGCGTGCGTGGGAACATGGAACAACTCTCAATGAGTTGCATGTTCGCCACGTGTCCATCAGATGTGAACCGCCAGGGGCACCTACGTAATTGCGTTGTGCTGTCTCTGTCCTTATAAATACCTATCACAAAAAGCCTTCATCCTTCTTCCTCCTTCGCCATCTCTCGCAAACCCTAGCGCCTACGCCAGCTCTCGACGACGCCGACGATGAAGCGCTTAGCTGCCGCGACCTCCTCGATGTCGTCCTCACGCCGGCCACGGACCTCCTCTTCTCCGCCGTCGCCATAGGTGTCTTCCATCGCCAAGTTAGGGCACGGGAGATCGAACTGCTCGGCATCCATCTTCGCTCCATCTAGCAGTTCTTCGTGTGGTAATAAAAGTTTACTTTTTACCGTCTTTTTGATCTGATAGATTCATCCCTTCCTACCAAAAGTGGTTTCTAGTTCTTCGAACATGAATCTATCTCTTTCTGCATCTCATATTCTGCCTAGTATATTCACTTATGCGTCTTCACAAGTTAGATTCCTCACTTGTACTTATTCTTGGATTTGTAAAACTCTGGAACCAACTCTCATCATATAAGTGAATGTCTTCGCGTTATGAGGTCAATGTCTTCAAACTGATTTATCTTCAAAATCTTCTGAGAATGCATATGACCTCTTCCCCTTCCCACGCACCTTTAATGCTGTCACAGGTACATGTCCGTGGGAGAATCCCTTGGTTCTCATAGTCTGCATTCGTTTGCGGAATTCTTGCAGAGTCACATCAACTCACCTGAAGCGAGTTCCTGTCAGTCCAGCCGTTTGAAGCCATTGCACGTACTGAAGCCTTTCAGTTTACACTTCATGGCAACAGAAAAGTCAGCAAGAAAGGGAGGCAGACAGCGTCGTGGTAACACTTCCAAGGACTTACCTCCAGATTTGCACGAGATGTACAAAACTGACCCAGAAGAAACCTATACTGAACGCAAGAATCGAATCCAATGGATTTGCAGATATCGGGCAGAAGAATGGTTTAGATATCGCTTCATCACTAAAGAATATGCAGAGAAGAATGCCATCAAGGCACCCTGGGGTGATATTTTGTACAAAAATCTTCCACCCAGGACTCAGGAGCAAGGCTTCTATCCTTGCATGGTGCGCGGACCACAGCCTGAGAATGCTGACCCTTCTTCACTACTATGGTATCGTGAAGACAGTCTGTTCAAGCGCAACTACCAGTTTGCCAAAGACTCAGCTGCAAAGAACAAGAAGGATCTAGGGCTTGACTTCAACCCTGGTCCTTCCTCACCTCGGGACAATGGCACCCGTGAAGCCAATGAAAACAGGATCGGCCCCTTTTACAACCTTGCTGGCCTCATCACTCACATTACTATTCAAGGCGCCAAAGTGGATCATTCTGATGATGATGCTGACACCGACGAAGCTCCAGATCCTAACCCAAAGCCACAGAAGCAAAATAAGACTAAAGCTTCAAAGTCATCTGCTGCCCCAAAAGCTTCGAGAGCGAAGCCATTGGCAACTGCCCCTTCTGCTCCCAGTAATAACTCTAAAGATCTCTCTCGCATCTCCATGAGGCGTGAGAAGCCACAGAAGACACCAGTTCAGCAACTGAGTCATGCACTGACGCCTGCAGCCATTCTGAGGAATGAATCTGAAACTATTGACTTGTCTTCAGATGAAGAATTTGGTGAAGATGCTCTGGAACAGCTGATCAAGAGCAAGCAAGAGGCGGAGATCTTCAATGATCTGCCCCTCTTTGATGTAAACATTCTGAAAAACTTCATTGATGAGTGGTTTGATAATCAAGATCTCAGCTTTGATGACCTTTAGCTTCCCATTGGTGTCAGCGTTGCTTTCCAAGGCGCCATTGCTCCTGAGCTTGCTCTGGCTCAGCGCATAGTTGAACTGAAGCGAAAGATAGACTTCGAGAAGGAACGGTTCAAGAAGCATATAGCCAAGCTGAATGTGGCTGATGTGCAAAAGTTCAAGGTGATGCTTAATGACCTCAAGGAGTCATTTCGGAAGAAACGCGAGGAAGTCAAAGGCTCAAGAGAGCGCATGAAAGCACTCGCGGACAAATGCGCTCAAGCCTACAATGAAGCTGAAAAGCGCAAGGCACTTGGCCGCCCTGGCAATGACCCCTCAATGGCTGCCAAGAAAAAGAAGTCATCTGAAGCCAACACTGAAGCACCACGGCAGGAAGAACCACATGTTGTCTTCCCTGCCAGCATGCGCGGCTCGAAGCCCAAGGCTCCTTCAGTGGCTTCTGAACAGAAGAAAACCAAGGCAGCTGAAGCCGAAGCCAGGAAGTGGAAAACCAAGCGCACCACTGATGAAGCACCACCCCCTAAGAAGAGAAAAACCAAGAAGAGAGATCGGGCTGCTCCTATAGAGCCCCTTGTTGTTGAACCCCTTGCCTTTGTTCCCCCTCCGTCTGCAAACCAAAAAAGTCGAATGATTGTTCATGAGCCTGCTTCCATAGAGGCTCCTGAAGCTCAAGAAGTCCCAGTCGTCGACCCCATCGCGACTGAAGATATTGGTCAAGATGATGTAGTTCTTCCTCAGATTGAGCGCCCAACGGTATCATCGCCTGTTCAATCGAATAGTGAGCTTATCAGTATTGGTCGTCCTCTAACGCCAATCTCACAAGATGCATCGTGGGCTGATCGCCCCGAGCAAGCTACCCCACATCAAGACTCAACAAGTACACCCAAACCGTCATCTGTGCCCGTCATCAGCCCCATGTCCAATGATGACAACTACATGGAGACATCACCATCACCAAAGGCGTCGCCCGTATTCCAACGGCTTCGCAAAGGCCCGAGGCCATCCGTCTCCATGACCACCATCACAGAAGAGGGCTCCAACTTGTCAATTTCAGTGGCACGTCAAGTGTTCTCTGAAGACAATCCTTCTGTGACGGTCCCTGTGTCTGAAGCCAATGCTGCTGAAGACCCTCCGGCTGCATCAGCCGGACCAACACAAGAAGAAGAGCATGTCGCTACTCCCCCTGCAACTCAAGAAGAAGTTCATGAAGAGAACCAGTCTATGCCAGAACCTCCAGCTACTCAAGTGGAGGGTGAGAATTTCTCTGAAGACAATCCTTCTGTGACGGTCCCTACGTCTGAAGCCAATGCTGCTGAAGACCCTCCGGCTGCATCAGCCAGAGCAACACAAGAAGAAGAGCATGTCGCTACTCCCCCTGCAACTCAAGAAGAAGTTCATGAAGAGAACCAGTCTATGGCAGAACCTCCAGCTACTCAAGTGGAGGGTGAGAATCCTGAGGCTGCCACAAATGACATTCCTGAAGCCAATGAAGCCAATGTGGAGCCTACTGTGGCCAATGCACCAGTGGCCAATGAAGCCAATGAAGCCCATGAAGCAGATGATGTCAATGTCGCACCTGACACAAATCTGCAGTATGAAGTCAATGCCACTGCTCCTGTTCCGCCTCCAAAGCCACAAACTATCGAGCAAGCATACAACCATGGCCAGCTTATCACTATTAGATGGCCTATTCTGATTCCTCCACCTGTTGCTGGTCCTCAATTTGATTACCATGTCGAGCACAGGCCTCAGATTCAGAAGCCAAAGCCAAGACTGCCCAGATTTCCAGGTACTGCCACTTCACCAGGATCTTTCAATGTCAACGGCTTCATTGCACACAACACCTTCTTCGATAGCGAAAAGAACCCCTACACCAGGACCAAGATTTCATCTGATCGGTTCTAGAGTTATCAGCAGCGCAGCTATTATTCATGCATTCTGTACAACCAAGGCCGCATATTTCCGCATATGCACCTTGATACTGAAGCCATAGCTGGCCTGCCCTGCTTAGAAGAAGCTCTCGATTGCTTCAGAGAGGCTCGCTTACTGCATTTCGTCACTGATAAGGAGCACTGGAATGAAGAGTTGCTGCTTCAATTCTACGCCACTCTTCATATCATAGGCTACAACAGGGATCCTAAGACTTGGGTCCTTTAGTGGATGACAGGAAATGTCCATCATGAAGCCAAAGCATTTGATGTCATTGAGCTTACTGGCCTGCCCACTCCAGGTGATCTCTATGCACCTGGTTGTCAGCTTCACACTGCAGCTGTGGAAAGCGTCTTTCACAAGCCAGAACCCGACATGAGCCAGATGCTAAGTATGATGAAGCCATTGCCTCCAGATGTAGAATATCCTAAGAGTTCTTTGTTGAAGACCTTGAGTATCTGCCACGCACAATCTATCACATCATTAGGCGAACTCTCTGGCCCCTCAAAGGACATTCTCCAAAGGCTAAGCTAGAAGGTGCAATGAAGACTTTGGTCTTCCATATTCTTCATGGCAAATGCTTCAATGCACAAGATTTCATCATCCGCCAACTTGCTGCATCAGGATCTGACATTTTTGGCTTGAAGTTCTATGCTCCATGGATCATGCATCTGATCAAGCTTCACACTGCTTTCAACTATCAGCCATCTGCACGCAACCACATTGTCTTCTTGCCAGATGTCGATATGTCTGTTGAAGCCCTCTATCCAGAGCCTGACAAGGAGACACTTTATCTTCATAACGTTGGTCGTCATAGCTTCACTCAGCCCATTGAAGGTGTGTTGGATGCCACTCGAGTCTATCCGTTGGCTGGTACTATACGTGCACCTCACCATGCCCAAACCGATGCCACTAACAGCATAATTGCTCAACGGCCTCGAAAGCGATCTCGTGTTCTCAATGACCGAGAGCTTCTCGTTGGCCTGCATCAGAAACAGGATAGGCATCATGATTGGCTCAAGCGCCAGATGCAGAGCATCATGACTGACATCAATCGCATTCGCAACCTTGCAACCAAGAATGCATTTGTCGCGCATGAAACCTGTCGACGCACATGGAAAGGGCTGACGCTCATGTGTGCTGAGGAAGATCTTCAGGACGATGGTTTCTCAGAACGATTCAAGTTTTATTCCACTCCGCCTAGAAATGTTGTTCTACGGCACACTCCATCTCTTGAAGACTCAGAGTACTCCTCTTCTGCTGCAACCGTGAATGCTTGTGTGATCAATGATCAAGATGATGCTACTTTGCCACCTCCAAACCTCGACACTGCTCGAAGTTCATCTGCACCGCCAAACCTCGACACCAACCCTGCATCTTCTCCTACTCCTTCTGGGAATGAGTAGAGGCTCAATGTCTTCAACCCTTTTTGGTCCTTACTGACAAAAGGGGGAGAAGCTATGAGTTGATAGTCTTCAAGCGGAATCATATGGGCGATTGCGTTATATTTTGCCCAGTGTTTACAACTCTTGCTCTTGATACATTTGGTTCTCTGAGTTGTAACACTTAAACTCGATGGTCGTCTGCTACTTATTTGCTATTTTGTGATGTGATGATAAATTCCGCATGTGCGATGATAACTTCCACACTTAAATCATTTTGCAGACGTCCATTTTTCATTATGCATGTCATTATCTTCGTTACATCGAATCATGCATGATGAATTGTCTTCATAAGTTGAAGAGGATCTCCACAAATAGAACCTGCCATGTGCATTTGCATTCCAAAAGCAAATTACTTATATGCACATCTTCAGGGGGAGCCTTTTGCTACTTATGAAGACAATACATCATCCTTTACAATTTCACATATTTATATCCCCATTGAAAACTTCAACCAGTTTGTCATCAATCACTAAAAAGGGGGAGATTGTAAGTGCATCTAGTGCCACCCCTAGTTTGGTTTTGGAGTATTGACGACAAACGTGGTTGAGGGACTAATGTGTTTGTGAGAATTGCAAGATAACACAGGTAGTAGTCCCTCCTTGATTCGGTTTACCTACCGGAGATGACCCCTAAAAATGTATGAAGACATTGAAGATAATGGTGGTACGTGAAGATATTCACATTGAAGACTGTGACAAGAAGACATTGAGTGAAGACTATGGAGCGCGAAGACTTAGTAGTTTCGTTGTTTCTTTTCTTCTTTGTTGAGTCATAGGAACCACCGCACTGTTAAGTGGGGTCCAAGTGAACAAAGTCAGAGTGACTGAAGTGATGCTCAACCAAAATCCTATGTCTTCGAGCGAAGACAATGAGAGCAAATCTTATCCAGAGTCGGATAAGTCAGCTTTCCTTGTAGCCCAAGTCAAGCTGTCGCGTGTGTTTGAAATCTGACCATTGTGACATGTGTCAGTTCCTTACTGACCCAGGGTCATTTTGGACAAATCAGGTCGGGTTGCCTACTGGCTATAAATAGCCAACCCCCTACACCATAAATTGGTGGCTGCTCAGAGTTAGTGCACGGCTTTTGTCGTTGAGAGCAGCCCACCTCCGAAGAGTTTGAGAGAGAAATCCTTGTGAGGACAAAGCCCAAAACACCGAGAGCCCAAAGAGTGTTTGGCATCACTGAAGTCTTTCTGTCTGCGTGATCTGAAGACTTGTTACACTTGAGGACTGTGAATCCTCCAGCCGATTAGGCATCACGTTCTGAGCATCCAAGAGTAGTTGTGGATCGCCGGTGAACAAAGTCTGTGAAGGTTTGGAAGTCTACCTTGAAGACTTACCAGAGTGATTAGGAGGGGACTGTGTGTCCTTAGCTCAGGGGGAATAAGGTGAAGACACGGTCTTCTGAGTTCAATCTCAGCCTCCCTAACCAGACGTACAGTTGTCACAACAACTGGAACTGGTCGAACAAATCCTTGTCTTCACAACACACTGGTTCTATCTCTTACTCTCCTTACTTACAGTTTGTCTTTGTGAAGTCATTACCTGATTGCTCTGCCTGTTTGACTTCACTGTGTGACTACTTGTTCTGATTGGCTTCATACTATCTTCCATCCTGATCCTACTGTCTAGCTGCTATCAGTCATCATGCTTTAGCTTCATACTTGTTTGACTATGGCTTGTCTAGTGTAGTTCATCTTCTGCTGCATGTTTATAGGTCCAGTTTTCATGTTCGTCTTCGAAACTTTCATGTTTTGAAGACTTTCATAAAAATCACCTATTCACCCCCCCCCCCTCTAGTCGATAACTAGCACTTTCACGATCCTTGTGCTGATTGCTAATCCTGCTCTTCTCACAACCCCGCACCCCGCAACCGCAGAAGGGATTCTTGTGATCCCATAGGTGTCATTTCCCACCGACACTTGTCAATACTCAAACCTACACAAGTAAGGCTTATGGTGGAGCTCGGTGAGGATAGTGGCACAAAAATTTGATGCAAAATGTTAGCAAGAGTTAATAATGTTGGAAAAGAGTCACAAATTCGCAAATGAAACAAGTAGACCAATAGCAATATGTGGCACATGGGAACACACGCACGGATAGATAAATGGGGTCATGCAACCAAGGAATGAGCACAAAATGTGGGATCCACGGAAAATGCTCGTGTTGCATAACTCAAGAGAGACGCTAGCACGATTGCTCTACGACACTTGTGCACAACTTATAAGATGCAAAATGTATGAT
Organism: Triticum dicoccoides; assembly: GCF_002162155.2. Lineage (NCBI taxonomy): Eukaryota > Viridiplantae > Streptophyta > Magnoliopsida > Poales > Poaceae > Triticum > Triticum dicoccoides. The sequence continues at coordinate 198,910,587 of NC_041383.1, forward strand.
CCTTCTATCCCAAGTATGTTATGTGTATGATGTTCCCGGTGTTCTTCTCAAGATATCCAAGATGATCGGATATGAGAATCTTATGTGCAATGTGGTATGATGCTATGGCTCTTGCTTACAAGCTTCTTTGCTCTCTTTTTGCTTAAAAGCTTATTCTTTTTTTTCTTTTGATATGGCCACTTATGCGACCACAAACCAAGATAGCAATTATGTATATGCGGGAACAATCTTGTGACACAAGAGAATGATATGATGCCAAGATGATACGAATATGATATGGTATGTATGCAATGGAAGGTACGGATCACTAATGTGCACAAGCAACATTGCCGGCAATACTGAATGGCTAGTCTCGATAGGCAAGTGACGCAAAATGGGCTAAGGAGTTAACAATGTAAAGGCAAGAATGTACAATGATGGGATACCACGATACCAAGGCGATATAGATGTTACCGTTCTTGCTTACGGTTAGGGTGTCAAATTGGTGAAGTGATCGATGTCGAGTCCTTGTCGAAGGTGAGCGGCGATGTTGTCAATGTCGAACCATTCCTAGTTAGCCAAAACACCCTAGGAAACGGAAAAATGGCAAACTCAAAATCTCAAAGGAAAAAGTCAAATGGTGGTAGCGAAATGCGTTGGTGGTTCCGAAGTTAACAATGCGGAAGTGGAGGTTGTGGGTGATGGATAAGCAATCGTCCCTAAGTAGCCAAAACACCTTAGGAGACTCAAGTCACCTCTCAAGCAACCACAAATGCTATAAGGGTCAAAAATGGGTTCGGTGGCGGAAAGCGATGGTGGTTTTGCGAATGATATGGTGGATGGCCTATGCAAAGATGCCAAAATGTGAAAAAAAAATATGGAGTCAAATGATGTTGGAACATATCTAGATGGATGGGGGATGTCAATAGCTACTCAACGAGCTAAAGAACATCAAAGTAGGACTCCTGGAGTGGAAGTTATGGCCAAAATCGTGAATGTTGGTGGGCTGATTCGGGGGGTGCGGGCCCGGGGTGGGAGGTGCGGGTGCCCGGGGTGAGAGGTGCGGGTGCCCGGGGTGGTCAGGGGAGTTGGGCGGAGAAGATGGCCCAGGGGTCCGGGTGCCCGGGGGTAAGGGGTGCGGGCACCCGGGGTGGTCAGTGGGGATGCACGGGGGGTCCGGGTGCCCGGGGTTTGAGGTCCGTGTGCCCGGGGGTCGTGGATTTGGGCGGAAAATTGTGGGAAAATGGGAGAAATTGGTGGATTTCATGGAGGGTAAAGGTGGAGATGGATGGGGGGATGCTAGATCCACTTGAAACCAAGAAAATCCATGGATCAAATCCAACAGAACCTCATCAAACCAACAAATCACAAAAAAATTTGGGGCTATTTTTGGTGGGGAATTTTAAAAATTAGGACGAAATCACACAAAACAAGGCTAGAAAACGGTGGGGAGACTCCAAATATGTGAAGTTTTGATCTCTCCAATCCCACTTTTACCAAATTTAGCATCAAGGTCTAAAAACTCCGAATCATTGGGACGCCTTTTAATTAAAGTTGACTCATCTCCAGTCCCAGCATTATCAAGATTCATATTGCAAAACAAAGATTTAATAAGGGACGCATCAATAACTTTTAGATCTTCATCATTATTTTCATGGGAACTAGAAGAACACGCTCTTACAAAGCAATCTTTCTTAGCACGCATCCTAGTGGTTCTTTCTTTGCACTCATCAATGGAAATTCTCATGGCTTTGAGAGACTCATTGATATCATGCTTAGGTGGAATAGATCTAAGTTTCAAAGAATCAACATCAAGAGAAATTCTATCAACGTTCCTAACCAATTCATCAACTTTAAGCAATTTTTCTTCAAGCAAAGCATTGAAATTCTTTTGAGAGATCATAAATTCTTTAACACTATTCTCAAAATCAGAGGGCATCTTATTAAAATTTCCATAAGAGTTGTTGCAGGAATTACCATAATTATTAAAGGAATTACTAGGGAACGGCCTAGGATTAAAGTTTCCTCTATACACGTTGTTACCAAAATTATTCCTACCAACAAAATTCACATCCATAGATTCATTATTATTCTCAATCAAAGAGACAAAGGCATATCATTAGGATCGATAGGAGCACTCTTAGTAGCAAACAATTTCATAAGTTCATCCATCTTTCCACTCAAAACATTAATTTCTTCTATCGCGTGAACTTTTTTACTAGTAGATCTTTCGGTGTGCCATTGAGAATAATTAACCATAATATTATCTAGGAGTTTAGTAGCTTCTCCTAAAGTGATTTCCATAAAAGTGCCTCCCACGGCTGAATCTAAAAGATTTCTAGAAGCAAAATTCAATCCGGCATAAAAATTTTGTATGATCATCCATAAATTCAAACCATGTGTAGGGCAATTGCGAATCATTAATTTCATCCTTTCCCAAGATTGTGCAACATGTTCATGATCAAGTTTCTTGAAATTCATAATATCGTTCCTAAGGGAGATGATCTTAGCGGGAGGAAAATACTTAGAGATAAAAGCATCTTTGCACTTATTCCATGAATCAATACTATTTTTAGGCAAAGACGAAAACCAAGTTTAAGCACGATATCTAAGTGAAAACGGAAATAACTTCAATTTAACAATATCATTATCCGTGTATTTCTTCTTTTGCATATCACACAAATCAACAAAATTGTTTAAATGAGTAGCGGCATCTTCACTAGGAAGGCCGGAGAATTGATCTTTCATAACAAGATTCAACAAAGCAGCATTGATTTCACAAGATTTAGCATCATTAAGAGGAGCAATCGGAGTGCTAAGGAAATCATTATTGTTAGTATTGGAAAACTCACACAATTTAGTATTATCTTGAGCCATCGTGACAAGCAATCCAACACACAAGCACACAAGAGGTAAGCGAAAAAGAGGCGAACGGAAAGAGAGGGCAAATAAAACGGCAAGGGTGAGGTGGGAGAGAGGAAAACGAGAGGCAAATGGCAAATAATGTAATGTGAGGGAGATGAGTTTGTGATGGGTACTTGGTATGTCTTGACTTGAGCGAAGACCTCTTGAGCATTGCGTTGGTTTTCCCTTGAAGAGGAAAGGGTGATGCAGCAAAGTAGCATAAGTATTTCCCTCAATCTTTGAGAACCAAGGTATCAATCCAGTAGGAGGCTCCTCACAAGTCCCTCGCACCTACACAAAAAAACAAGAACCTCGCAATCAACGCGATAAAGGGGTTGTCAATCCCTTGACGGCCACTTGTGAAAGTGAGAGCATAGAGATAATAAGATAAGATCAATATTTTTGGTATTTTTATGATATAGATTGAAAAGTAAAGATGCAAAATAAAGTAGATCGGAAACTTATTTGATAGAAGATAGACCCGGGGGACATAGATTTCACTAGTGGCTTCTCTCAAGATAGCATAGGTATTACGGTGGGTGAACAAATTACTGTTGAGCAATTGATAGAAAAGTGCATAGTTATGAGATTATCTAGGCATGATCATGTATATAGGCATCATGTCCGCAACAAGTAGACCGACTCCTGCCTGCATCTACTACTATTACACCACACATTGACCGCTATCCAGCATGCATCTAGAGTATTAAGTTAATAAGAACAGAGTAACGCATTAGGCAAGATGACATGATGTAGAGGGATAAACTCAAACAATATGATATAAACCCCATCTTTTTATCCTCGATGGCAAAAATACAATGCGTGCCTTGCTGCCCCTGCTGTCACTGGGAAAGGACACTGCAAGATTGAACCCAAAGCTAAGCACTTCTCCCATTGCAAGGAAGATCAATCTAGTAGGCCAAACCAAACTGATAATTCGAAGAGACTTGCTAAGATAACCAATCATACATAAAAGAATTCAGAGGAGATTCAAATATTTCTCAGAGATAAACATGATCATAAACCCATAATTCATCGCATCTCGACAAACACACTGCAAAAAGAGTTACATCGAATAGATCTCCAAGAAGATCGAGGAGAACTTTGTATTGAGATTCAAAGAGACAGAAGAAGCCATCTAGCTAATAACTATGGACCCAAAGGTCTATGGTAAACTACTCACAACTAATAGGAGAGGCCTTGGCAATGATGTAGAGGCCCTTCGTGATTGATTCCCCCTCCGACGGAGCGCCGAAAAAGGCTCCAAGATGGGATCCCGTGGATACATAAGGTTGCGGCGGTGGAAATAGGGTTTCGTGGTGCTCCTGGATGTTTTCGGGGTACGTAGATATATATAGGTGAAGGAAGTCGGTCAGGGGAGCCACAAGGGGCCCACGAGGGTGGGGGACGCGCCCACCCCCTAGGGCGCGCCTTGCACCCTTGTGGCCGCATTGGCTGCTTCTTGACGTCCACTCCAAGTCTCCTGGATTGCGTTTGTTCCAAAAAGATTGCTCCTGAAGGTTTCATTCCGTTTGGACTCCGTTTGGTATTCCTTTTCTTCGAAACACTGAAATAGGCAAAAAAACAGCAATTCGGGTTGGGCCTCCGGTTAGTAGGTTAGTCCCAAAAATGATATAAAAGTGTAAAGTAAAGCCCATAAACATCCAAAACGGGTAATATAGTAGCATGAAACAATAAAAAATTATAGATACTTTGGTGAAGTATCAGCACCCGAGGGTGGTGGCCCGGGCACCCGGGTGCAGCCCAGGCGGCGGCTGGGCCAAGGGCTGGGCACCCGGGGTGGCCAGGGGCGTTCCCAGCCGGCGGCCGTGCACCCGGGGCCATGGATGGCCGGGCACCCGAAGTGTCCAAGACGTCCACATCCTCCTTCTTCGCGTTTCCTTCTTACTTCTTCTCCTTCCTGAGAGACTTCATGTGTGCTTGAATCTTCGGGTGGACTTGGTGATCCCTCCATGCTTCCTCGCGATCATCTCCGGAGTACCTAGGAATGCATAGCGTTTCTCTTTGAGGTAGAATTTCATTCTCATGTGAAACCGAATGAAACTTGAAGAGGAAAGAAGTGACCTCGTTCTCGATATTGCGTGCACGTGCTCTTGTCACCGGTCCTCTTGGTGCTTGCGATGGTGATGGCGTGTCCATGTGGATGGACGAGGGTGCTCCACATCAAAAGGGAAGGGAGAAGAAAGAAAGGAGTGCGGGGGGAGGCGAACCCCCCTTGTTCCTTCTCCAATTCAGTCTCCTGTCTAAGGGAGGCATGCCACCCCTTGTGGGCTGGTGTGCTCCGCTCTTATGGCCGACATGGCCCATATCTTCTCCTCGGGTGTTCCGGTAACCCCTCCGGTACTCTGATATGTACCCGGTACCTTCTGCAACACTTCTGATGTCCGAATACTGTTGCCCTATATATCAATATTTACCTCTCAATCATTTTGAGACTCCTCGTCATGTTTGTGATCTCATCTGGTACTCTGAACAACATTCGGTCACCAAATCACATAAATCATATAATACAATATCATCATCGAACGTTAAGCGTGCGGACCCTACGGGTTCGAGAACTATGTAGACATGACCAAGACATCTCTACGGTCAATAACCAATAGCGGAACCTGAATGCTCATATTGGTTCCCACATATTCTACAAAGATGTTTATTGGTCGAACCATTATGACAACATACGTAATTCCCTTTGTCATCGGTATCTTACTTGCCCGATGAAAGGATCGATATGGTTGACTAGAGGGGGGTGAATAGGCAATTAACAATTTTTAGCTTTTCTTGACCAAATTAAACTTAGCATCAAAATAGGTTGTCGAGATGTGCAACTAGGTGAGCAACCTATATGATGCAACAACAACAAGCACACAAGCAAGCAAGGGATACAACACAATAAAATCTTGCACAAGTAAAGGTAAGAGATAACCAAGAGTGGAGCCGGTGGAGGCGAGGATTTGTTACCGGAGTTCCTTCCCTTTGAGAGGAAGTACGTCTCCATTAGAGCGGTGTGGAGGCACAATGCTCCCCAAGAAGCCACTAGGGCTGCCGTATTCTCCTCACGCCCTCACACAATGCGAGATGTCGTGATTCCACTATTGGTGCCCATGAAGGCAGCGACCAAACCTTTACAAACAAGGTTGGGGCTATCTCCACAACTTAATTGGAGGCTCCCAATGACACCACGAAGCTTCACCACAATGGAATATGGCTCTGAGGTGACCTCAACCGTGTAGGGTGCTCAAACACCCAAGAGTAACAAGATCCGCAAGGGATTAGTGGGGGAACCGAATTTCTCTTGGTGGAAGTTTAGATCAAGGCCTTCTCAACCAATCCCTAGAAAATCAACAAGTTTGATTGGCTAGGGAGAGAGATCGGGTGAAAATGGAGGTTTGAGCAACAATGGAGCTTGGGGATGGAAGAGGTGGTCTTCTCGGGGAAGAAGACCCCCTTTATATAGTGGGAGAAAATATCCAACTGTTGTCCCCTCTCTCAGCTCGCGCGCCTCGGTACTACTGCACACGGCCGCGGTACTACCGCATAGGGTTGTGGTACTACTGCTGCAGGGTGCTGTACTACTGCTTGCGAGGTAGTGACTAGATGAGGGCCTGTTGCACAGGGCAACGAGCAGTAGAACCGCCAGAGCGGTACTAATGCACTCCCCTACAGTACTACCATAAGGCAGGTATCAACTGGCACTAGAAATGCACAGAAGTAATAAATTACTTTCATAACAACTTCCACTGAGGTTGGAACTGCGCAAAAGTCCGGCACGGCAGTACCGGACAGACGTCGCGGTACTACCATGTGAGGGAGGATATAAAAAATTACATCCGCGCCTACTTCCGCATGCATTAGCATCAGGGCTGGAGGCAGCGGTACTACCACTCAGAAGGAGCGGTACTACCGCTGGCCCCTGCGGTACTACCGCTCCCTTGAGTAGTACTACCAGACGCCACAGAGTCTTTAGCACTTGGCTGCCTTCATATCACAGAGACATGGATAAACAGACGGTGCTCCATCGAAGTGAAGGAAAGGTGGTGCAAAGGAACAGATGTGTATGTGTTGATTCCACCCTAACCTTTATGAAGCGGACCCCCTCTTAATAGTATGGATTTGCGACGAGTTAAATCCACCGAAAAGAAACATAGAGAATATCCGTCTTTGATAGGCTCTGAGGGGCACCGACTCGTCTTGTGCCTAGACATGAGATATCTGAAATGCTCAATGCACACGATTAGTCCGCAAATGCATTGTCATCAATCACCAAAACCACTTAGGGGGAAATATGCCCTTATAATCTCCCCCTTTTTCGTGGATTGATGACAATACGGGATTTGCACATAGACATATATAATGAGCATAAGCAAATACAAAATCTATAAAATATAGACAGGCTCCCCCTAGATGTGTGCATTCTATAGATATGCTTTGAACTACAAAACACACACACTAGGATCAACACTTCCCCTATATTTTATAAACAAGGCAATCCTTGCAACATGATAAGTCACACTAAGCATGGAAGCAAGGTATAGCAAGTGAGCATGAAGATAAGGGCACAAGACAAAATAAACTCACAAGCTACTAACCATACTTGACAATAAAAGGATCAGAGTGATGGCATATGTCTCACACCATATGATAGAATAAGTCTCCTGGTCTCACATGCACATAACACAAACCAAAGCAACAATGAAGGTTCAACGAAACCAAGGAGATAAATCAAAGTACTCACAAATCCTACACACTCTCCCCCTTTGGCATCGAGGCACCAAAAAGGCAGAGAGGACACCTAAGACACATGCGGTATCTCCCATTGTAGTGATCACCCAACAATCTCCTCCTCTGAAGCAACATGAATGGACTCCTCATCTGACTCAACCCACTGATAGCCCTTCCTCTTCATCCAAGCAGCCTTAGGTGTGATGGTCTTCTCAGGCCCACTCAAGAAGTGCTCGCCAAGCTTCCTCAAAATCCACTTGTCATGCTGGCGACTCTCCTTCTGAGCAGCGTGAGTCTGATATTGCCCCTTGGCCTGCATGCAGAATAGAGTCTTCACCCTGTCTTTGAGCTTTGAAGCTCAAGATGGCTCAGCAGAGGGAGGCTCATACTCCTCAGAACTGTCCTCCTCCTCCGCAATATCATCTTCATCAACATCCATGCGGGTAGCCTCTACTTCAGCCCGTGTAGTGGTGTTAGCCCACTTGTTCTTCTGTCGTAGCTTAATGGGCTCATGGCGAAACCAGCTAGGAGCATGAAACTCCTCACCACGGAAAGAGCTTCTCCCAAGTCTTCTGAATCAAGAGGTGCAAATAGGGTCCATAGATGGGAACCTTATGATGGAACACAGCAGACCGAAGCTCACACCACATGATGTGAGAAACATCAAGTGGTCCAGGTTGTTGAAGATGCGCATCTTCACAAATAAGCATCATGTCCACAAGATATGAATGCACCTTGTCCTTGTTGCCAATGCGAGGAAAAAGAGAGTTGGAAAAGATTCGGTGCATGATGTCGAGAAACGGGTTCAGCACATAAGACTTTTTGCCATTGGGTAAAGTCTTCTCAACCAGGAATGGTTGAAGCTTGTTCTTGGAAGCAGACTCTGGGTTGGCATGCAGGCGGATACCAACGGGCACATCTAGCCCATCATCACGAACATGCAACAAATCCATGAACTCCTTCCACTCAGCAGTCATCTTCTTTCCATTTTTCATCCAAGTCATGATCCGCTTCACATCTGAGTGGAAGTGGACAGAAGCAAAAAACTGAGCCACAATCTCCGGGTCATAGTCAAGATGGAACGAGATGATCTCCTCAACACCAAACTGCTCCACCAAATCCAGAGGTTCACCAAAATATGCCTGGTTCTTCCTTAGATGCTCCATGTCAATTCACTGAACGAGTACATAGATGTTCTGGTTCGCCTTGATCACATCTAGGAAGACGGGATTTTGTTGCTTGGTCCAAAACAAGTCATTGCCCCTTACTTGTTCCCGAGGATTGATGTAGGGGTTGAGCTTCCCGTGAAGCTGAAACTCTGCTAGAGGCATGTCTTCCAACTTGACAACTGGCTCCTTGATCTTGGTGGTTGTTGTCTTGAAGTTGCGTTGCGGGGCATTGGACCCCTCAGGACCTTCTTGGTTGTGAAGACGCTTTGAGCTCGTATCATGGATGGGATTCGAGCGCCTAGCAACGGAACCAGAACCACCCCCTGTCGGCGTTCTAGGAACGGGGGTACCCAGACTTGCCTGCCTGCGACCTGCGGCGTGGCTCAAGGAGTGGCCCAGTACGGCCCATCTTCATCAATACATGCTGAAGACCCTCGCGAGGGGCCAAGCCTCGCGGGGCGGACGACAGGGGGCTTCCTCAGGCATGGCCTCGTCAGGATGGCTCGCGAGGAGGCGGAGAGATCAAGGCGGGGTGCCTCATGAGGTGCCCGTGACGCAAGCCATGACGACCAAGGCCAGGCGGGCGCCAGGCAGGCGCCGGCCTGTGCAGAGTCCTTGTTTCCTCTTTGGTGCAAAGGGGGCAAGCACAGGCAAGAGTATCAAGCAAAGGCAACCATTTCGATGCAACAAGACCAAGACCAGCAGGACGATAGAATGGAGGTCATCGTGGAGCCCAAGACAGCATTATCGTCAGGGTCTTTGGCAGGCGAGGACCAACTTTAGTCAGGATCAGTGTACTAGATGTTCCCCTTCAAAATGGCCAATTGTTGGCGCCCTTCCCGCTCAATATTTGGGAAGAGGCCCGAGGCCTTCGCCTATAAATAGGACTAGCCACCCACAGGGTAGGGCATCAAGAGAACAAGGATAGAAAGACAGAGAGAGAGAGAGTGAGAAGCGACTGAACTCCCCCTAGGGTATCTCGTCCTTGTTCCATCGCGCAACGGCCTCAGCCACGTCCACCCTTTGATGGAGAAGAAGCACCTCAGCATGGGAGGAAGCCAGTTCCCCCTGTGCCGCGCCAAGGGCGGCCCCGGCAACGTCTGCACGCCGCGTCACTTCATCTAGCTTGGCCTTCAGGGTGGCGGTCCTACCCTCTGCTTCGACCTTGATCAACTCCAGCCTCTCCTCGAACTCGCGCTCGAGGTTCGAGCAGGCCGCCGCCACCCGGCGATCAACCTCTTCTGAGGCTCGGGCTTCCCTTGCGGTAACATCATCCTCCGCCTGCGCCACCAGACGCTCCCTCGTCTCCAATCGCTCGAGGTCCAGGGTGTGCTCGGTGGCCTCCAGCGTCAGCGCCTCCTCACGTTTCTGAAGCTCCGCCCGATCGACCGAGCCCCCCTTCATCAACGCAAGGGACACCTCACGCAACTCCACATGTTGCTCCAGAGTGCTACTCCAGGCCCGGAGCTCGCACGCCCGCTCTTTTGCGACCTTGCGCCACTGGTCAGCCTCCTGAGCCTCCAAGACGGCCCGGGAGCAGGCCTCCCGAGAAGCTGCCAATGACACCTCGGCCTTCTCATTGTCGAGGTCACGTTGGTGGCGTGCAAGGGCAACAGCCACCTTCAGCTTGCGCCTCTCCTCAGCTAGGCGCAGGCCCTCGGCCTCAAGGCGTGCGTCCTCATCAGCGAGCTCTACACCAAGCTGGCTCACCACGTCCGCCGCCCTCCGGAGGAACCCTTGGCGGAGGGCGTGGCGCTCCCGAGCGCGCTCGAGCACGTCTTTCGCATCACCTTCTGCCTCGGGCGCGCGAGGAGGGCCACGAGCCAGCACTCCCCCTCTAGGCAGGGGGCTAGGGGCTGGCACCCTCGCTATGGCCGGGCGGGCCTCGCCAGAAGACTGGCCCAGAGCCAGTTCGTCCTCCAAGGAAGAACGCAAGGCCGACCTCAGCCAGTTTCCGTCCACAACCAGTCGAAGAGCCCAGGGCAGGCTGGCTATGCCCCGGGAGGGCTCGCTAAGGATGGTCGCGAGGCGCGCAGAATCAGGACGCATCACAGGATGGCCCGCCTCTCCAACCGGCCTCACCACAAGGGCAGTGCTGGAGCTCGGGGCGCTTGGGGAAGGTGGAGAGGGCGAGGCCTGGAGGGATGGCTCCTCAGCCATCTCCTTGAACTCGGCAGGAAGGGCCTTGTAGGGCAATCGTCAGCTGAAGCAGCAGGAAAGTAAGGAACTGAGAAAGGGAAAGGCTTACTCATCGGTGGCGAAGTACTTCCAGCGCTTCAATAGGCGGCAAGGGTAATCATCACCCAAGGCCTCCCTTCTCTTTTGGAGAGCCTCGAAGTCCACGCGGAAGCGGCCCAGGAGCTCGGCGCAAGGGTCAGCCTGCGACGAGGAAGAAGCGCCAATGTGACCGGCATCGGGGGCATCGCCCTGGCACACGCCGCTGGACGCCGCACCATCAAGGGTGGCTGGGGCCTCAGGGGCCTCCGCCACGGGGGCCGCGGGTCGTGGCTCGAAACCTTCAGCTGCCACAGGGCGGGTCTCAGGAGCTGCCGCCTCAGGAGTACCGCGTGGCGTCATCGCCCCGACGGTGGCCCCCTCAACCCCCGACGCCCTTTGCCTCCCAGCTCCACCACTCGAGGAAGGACCATCATGGGCAACCGGAAGGGCAACCACCACAACTGGATTCTCGCGAGGTCCTCTGAGCCCGCAGGGCGCAGCCCCCATTCATCGAAACTGGGCATCTGCTTCACAAAATCAGCCCTGTTTGAGCAAAGGTACAGCAGGGCGCCCCCATGTCGGATGCTGCCAGGGGAGGGGTCCCCAGTCAGGATCATGAGAACCTTCCTCAGCACTTCAGGCATCAGATCTTCCTCCTGGAGCCTCATGCGGTCTTCATGCCCCCCGAAGGCCCACATCCGGCGGGAATGACGCTGGAGAGGGGCAATGCGGCACAGGAGGAACTCCTTCACCACCTTGGGTGCCTTCACACCGAGCGCCCTCAAGTTCGCAAAGCGATGCCAAACAAAGCCGAGCCGGGGGCTCGTGAGCGTCTCCTGGCCCCATCCGGAATTGGGGATAGCGGGCACGGTTGGCACCGAAAGCAGGGGGCTGGGCACCCCGGCATCCACGTACAGCCACCGCTCACGGAACCCGGTCGTAGGCGGAGGAAGGATGAAATCAATTCCCGAAGCCGCTGTTTCTGGTAAGGCTAGGAAGCTCATGCACCCCGAGCATTGGTTGGGATCGCTGAGATGCAAAGAGAAGAAGTGGTGCGGCAAGGCAACTTAAGGAGGAATGCCCATCATCGCCTCGCAGACAAAAGCGAAAACGGCAAGAAGAGTAATGGATTTGGGACCCAAATGCATCATGTGGATCTGGTAATGAGAAAGCACAGCGTTGAAGAAATTGGAAAAGGGGGGAACCAGTCCCGCCCACAGAGCGTCGGCAAAATACCGGACCTCGGTGACTGTTCTATCAATGGAGAAGTGAGACACGGGCCAGACCATCGTCCTCCCGCACTCATTGAAGATGGTGGCGATGGTAGAACTGACCTTGTCCGAGCCTTCCCGATTGAGTATGATCGACCGGTCGACAGCAGGAGCCGCCGATGGCGATGGGCGGGGCGAGGGCACAGACTTTGGCCCTTTCCCCTTTTTCGTCGGAGCCATGGCGATAGGAAGGGGGAGGATGCGAGATTGGATCGGAAGCGGAGGCTGGAGCTCGAGAGAAGGAAGAGCAGGAGGTGCGCGAGCGGCGAGAAGAGGGGAGACTGTGTGCAACCTCGGATCCGCCTAGCTGGGCGCAAAATGAGGAGGCGTGGGGGAACAGGGACGCCCACGTCCAATCAACCACCACGCGGCGCCCAAGGCCGCAGGCTATTGGGGCCCGCGGCACTTCGCACTTGCCTCTTCGCTTCTCTGCTAAGCCAAGTCCAAGTGCGCCTTGGGTCCAGGGGCTACTGTCGGCGTTCTGGGAATGGGGGTACCCAGACTTGCCTACCAGCGACCTGCGGCGTGGCTTAAGGAGTGGCCCAGTACGGCCCATCTTCATCAACACATGCTCAAGACCCTCGCGAGGGGCCAAGCCTCGCAGGGTGGATGACAGAGGGCTTCCTCAGGCACGGCCTCGTCAGGCTGGCTTGCGAGGAGGCGGAGAGATCAAGGCGGGGTACCTCATGAGGTGCCCGTGACGCAAGCCATGACGACCAAGGCCAGGTGGGCGCCAGGCGGGCGTTGGCCTGCGCAGAGTCCTTGTTTCCTCTTTGGTGCAAAGAGGGCAAGCGCAGGCAAGAGTATCAAGCAAACGCAACCATTTCGGTGCAACAAGACCAAGACCAGTAGGACGGCAGAACGGAGGTCATCGTGGAGCCCAAGCCAGCGTCATCGTCGGGGTCTTTGGCAGGCGAGGACCAACTTTAGTCAGGATCAGTGTACTAGATGTTCCCCTTCAAAATAGCCAATTATTGGCGCCCTTCCCGCTCAATATTTGGGAAGAGGCCCGGGGCCTTCGCCTATAAATAGGACTAGCCACCCACAGGGTAGGGCATCGAGAGAACAAGGATAGAAAGACAGAGAGAGTGTGAGAAGCGACTGAACTCCCCCTAGCAGTTCATCGCACCGGCCAAGAACAGACCCTCTCGAGGCTGTTCTCCCCTTATACTATTCCTCGTCAGCCCCAGAGGCAATCCACACACCACAAACTGGAGTAGGGTATTACACCACAATGGTGGCCTGAACCAGTATAAATCTCGTGTTCCTTGTGTTGTTCTTCGTGTAGTTTTAGATCCTGGCGAGGCGGTGAGACATGGGTAGGCAGGAGGTGTGATCTCCGCGCGCACCCCAGTGTTCGAACCTTGAGGGTCTGTCGGAACCCAAAATCCGACACCCCCTATGACACACAACACAAACACACGAGAAGAGCGAGAAGGATTATTGCAAAGACCAAGGCAAAAAAACAAAACAAATAGAAGTGAGATTGGATGTGAAAAAACAAAATACTTAAGTCAAGCGGCGGTACTGTAACTGGGCGCGGGAGTAAAATTTTGCTACTGCTCTTACCGCGGTAGTACTGCGTCGGGTGGGCGCAGTAGTACCGCGCTCGGGGCAGAAGTAAAATTTTACATCCACGCACTGAGCGGTAGTACCGCTCCAGGCAGGGCGGTAGTACCGCATGGGGTGGATCTCACATGAACGGATCTGAGAACATCCGTAAAGATAAATTGGTACTACCGTTGATCAAACTACATTGTTGTATCATGCCAAATAGCATATCTACTGCACAAGCACTCTCCAACAATCCCCTCTTGCAAAGATTAAGCCAAAAATCACAAGACCAACTCATATTTTCCCCCAAAACCTAGATGCAAAATAAAGAGCCAAAGAGAGAAGGACTAGGGGAGATACCGGGGTCCATGCCAAGAGGGCAAGTCGGGGAATGATCCCATTGGTTGAAATGAGAGGAGAGTGGCCGGAGATGGAGATCCGGCGAGGTCCTCCGGCGCCTTTCTTCGGTGGGAGAGAGAGACATGAGGGGAAGAGATGAATGGGTATGGGGGAGTTGGAACTCCCCCTGCCCTCGCTTAACCCCCCATGTGGTCTGGACAACGCGGTAGTACTGTAGGTCATCGCGGTAGTACAGCCATAGCGGTAGTACCACACTTCCGGTGGTAGTACTACTCTTCCAGCGATAGTAAAAATTTGCTGCCGCGCTGGAGGCGGTAGTACTGTGTTGTGGTCGTAGCTGTGCAAGCACAGGAGCCACCCACCTCCAGCGGTAGTACCGTGTCATGCTACAGTAGTACCGCATGCCCAATAAAGTGCAAGTTTTGGCAAGAGAGAAAGAAAAAGGCCTTTGCAATACAAACAAGCTAAGGAAATTTGGATGACACAAAGGCATGAAGATAAATCAAAGAGCTTCAAGCAAGAGGACACACAAGAGAGAGCACAAAAGAAGCAACGTAACCACGAACAAGGTCCAAAATGTAAGCAAGGAGAAAACGAGGACCAATATTTGAACTAAAACCTCTCATGAAGAGAGGGCGGTGGCTGGAGCCACCTATGTTTGAGTCAATTGGTATGGCTTTGCGAAGAATTATCCTTGGGCCCATGACCAAAACTTGTCTTTGGAGCACAAGTGCCATCATAAATGGCGAATGTGAAAGAGTTGATCGATTTATACATAATGGGGGGAAGGGGAGTTCATTGAGAGAAACAACACTCCCCCTATGTCCATGCCTACACCTAAACAAGACAACATGATGAGTATGCTGGGGTGTGGAAAGGTTCAAGCCACATTGCTCAAATCAATAATATTTAGCTCATGCCTTAACTCGCGAAATCTTGCTTCATCCAAAGGCTTCATGAAAATATCTACAAGGTTATATGAGTGTTGACATAGTTAAGATCAATCTCCCCTTGCCTAATGTGATCTCGGATGAAATGATACCAAATCTCAATATGCTTCATCTTGAAGTGTTGCATCGGGTTGAGAGAAATATTGATATCACTTTCATTGTCACACCAAAGAGGCACTTTGTCACAAATGACACCGTAATCCTTTAAAGTTTGCCTCATCCATAGAATTTGAGCACAACAACTACCGGCGGCCACATACTCGGCTTCGATGGAGGAGAAAGACACACAACTTTGCTTCTTAGAAGACCAACTCACCAAAGAGCAACCAAGAAATTGGCATCCTCTAGAAGTTGACTTCCTATCCACTTTGTATCCCACCCAATCCGAATCCAAAAATCCCATGAGATTGAAGTTTGCTCCTCTAGGGTACCATAACCCAATGTTTGGGATATGAGCCAAATATTGAAAGATTCGCTAGACTGCCACATAGTGGCTTTCATTTGGTGAGGCTTGAAACCATGCACAAATTCCCACACTCAACATGATATACGATGTAGGTGCACAAAGGTAAAGCAAGGAGCCAATCATAGAACAATATACCTTTTGATCCACCGCTTTACCATTGGGATCAATGTCAAGTTGGCATTTGGTAGGCATTGGTGTAGAAGTCGGCTTGACATCACTCAGCTTGAATCTCTTGAGCATGTCTTGAGTGTATTTGGCTTGGTTGATGAAGATTCCTTCTCTTCTTTGTTTGACTTCAAACCCGAGAAAGAACTTCAACTCTCCCATCATGGACATCTCAAACTCCGCGGTCATGAGTGCAGCAAACTCCTCATTAAAAGCTTTGTTAGGAGAACCAAAGATAATATCATCAACATATAGTTGGCATACAAACAACTCCCCTTTGACCTTCTTAGTAAAAGGATTGGGGTCGATTTTCCCAATCTCAAACCCACAATCTTGCAACAACTCGGTAAGGTGCTCATACCATGCACGTGGGGTTTGTTTAAGGCCATAGAGCGCCTCATCGCGTTGGTACACATGATTGGGGAACTTGGGATCCTCAAACCCCGGGGGTTGTTTGACATACACCAACTCATTAAGAGGACCATTAAGAAATGCACTCTTCACATCCATTTGTTGCAACTTGATGTTATGATGAGAAGCATAAGCAAGCAACAAATGAATAGATTCAAGGCAATCAACGGGAGAAAAGGTTTTACCGTAGTCGATACCCTCGACTTGGGAGTAGCCTTGTGCCACCAAACGAGCTTTGTTGCGAATGACAATCCCGTTAGCATCTTGCTTGTTCTTGAAGATCCATTTGGTTCCAATGACATTATGGTTCTCTTTTGGCCTTGGCACCAATCTCCACACCTTGTTACGCTCAAAGTTGTTGATTTCTTAATGCATGGCATTAAGCCAATCCGGATCCTCGAGCGCCTCATAGACTTTTTGGGGTTCAACACAAGAAACAAACGCATGATGTTCACAATAGTTTTCTAATTGTCTACGAGTGCTTACCCCCTTTCTTAAGCTTCCAAGCTCATTCTTCATGAGATGCTCTTTTGTAGCGAGCTTGGAAGCAATCTTGGTGGCACGACGCTCCAATTACTCCTCAAGAGAGAGTTGAGGAGCGGTAAATTGATCATCATGAGCGTCTTGTTGAGCTTTCTCTTGATCTTGAGCTTGCTCGGTAGCAAGAACTAGACCTTGGGCATCAGCTTGTGGATCACCACCATATTGAGGTTGATATTGCCCTTGATCTTGTTTAGTTGGTTGAGGGCATTCACAGCGGGCCATAAAAATTGGGTAACATCCCGGGACCCGAACTTCCAAGTTCGGAAGCTCCTCAGCCTCTGGGTCCCGGATCGGGTCAGGGTTCGGACTTAAATCCACCCACCCACCCAGATACAAGCTATCGTTCCCACATTAGACAACAATCTCAAGAGACAGTACATCACTTTTGGGCCAGATTCCTCCTTCCAACGAGCAAGGTTAAGGACTGTCGCGAGGAAGACGCAATCTTATTCTTTTGCAAAAATTGCACGGACAAGGGCATCCTTAATGCCATAAGTCACCATGATATATCACGCTTCGCTGACTTGGCAACCATAGTACAGAAGTATTGTGCAATGGAAAGCGCCTGGAAAACCCAGACATCATTCTGGGATCCTCTGGCTCTCACTAAACCCCACGTCCGAACCAAAAGGGTGCACTCTCGCAAGTCACCCGATCCAATCACAAAGAAACCGAAGCCCACTATAGGGCATGGAACCATATTGGAGGGATGGCTAACAGGCCATGCAAAATTCACACCACACCGGATATTGTACCAACACACAGCCTTAGAGCATGTTGGATACTTCGGCAGGTGGCCAAGAGCGGCGAGGATCTCCTCATTAACAATACCATAGAGCATCATCCCGCAGAAAACAACAATACAGTGTTGACAGTCTTCGAGACTTTCGCCTCGAATAACAGGCGCAAAAGAGCACTTCACGGCCTCGCTGAAGTCTGCCACGTTGCAGCAATAAGTCCCTGGAACGACACGGCTATAACCTTTAATGCCAGTGACGAACCTCAATTCCGAACAGTCCGAGCACCAGCTGCTTTGGTCCTTAGTCCAATTGTGGACGGCTTCCGGCTTACTAAAGTGCTCATGGACGGCGGCGGTGGATTAAACCTCATCTATGAGGAAACTCTCAACAAAACGGAAATAGACAAGAGCCGCATTGAGCAAAGCAGCACGACCTTCCGAGGAATTATACCTAGTCGCGAGGCACTATGTGCGGGAAAAATCACACTCGATGTGGTATTCGGCACGCCGGAAAATTACAGGTCCGAAGAGATAACATTCCAAGTGGCCCCATTCAGTAGTGGATACCACGCCCTTTTAGGGTGGGACGCATTCACGAGCTTCCAAGCTATACCCCATTACGGGTACATGAAGCTCAAGATGCCCGGGCCCAACAGAATCATCACTCTAGCCAGTGATCCAGACATAGCAATCCGCACCGAAAATAAAACTGCCGCCCTGGTCCTCGAGGCATTATCCGAAGCCCTCGCAACCGAAGAATTAACTACATTACGCTCCACAATGGATAGGGATGATGAGATACTCGATAGGCGATCCTAGTCCACCTCTTTCAAACCAGCGGACGAAATAGTCAAATTCCAAGTCCACCCAACGGACCATACAAAAACATCATCCATCGGGGCATAGCTGAACCCCACAATCGACGTTGCACTGTGGCGCTCTTACACGAGAATTGGGACATCTTCGCCTGGCACCCTTCAGATATGCCAGGGATCCCACGCAGGCTGGCCTAGCATAGTGTCAACATATTGAAGGGATACAAGCCGGTCAAGCAGACACTACGGCGTTTTTCAGAGCCTAAACGACAAGCTATGGGAGAGGAGCTAGCCAAGTTACTCGAGGCCGGATTCATCAGAGAAATAAAACACCCAGACTGGCTAGCAAACCTGGTGATGGTACCAAAGAAGGATAAATCCTGGCACCTATGTGTCAATTTCAAGGACCTCAATAAGGCTTGTCCCAAGGATCCCTTCCCCCTCCCCCGCATCGATCAAATTATCGACGCTACCACAGGACACGACTCATTGTGCTTCCTCGACGCATACTCCGGATACCATCAAATCAAGATGGCGGAGCCCGATCAAGCCGCAACAGCATTTATCACCCCATACGGACCTTTCTGTTTCAACACCATGCCTTTCGGGCTCAAAAACGCTGGTGCAACCTACCAACGCATGATTCAGACATGCCTGCAAAACAGTTGAGGCATACGTAGATGATGTGGTCATCAAGACCAGACACGTCGAATCTTTAATAGACGACCTGAGGGTCACGTTCGATAACCTCCTAACATTTGACATCAAGCTCAATCCGGGAAAATGTGTTTTGGCTTTCCCGCTGGAAAGCTGCTGGGCTTCATCATTTCCAATAGAGGAATTGAAACAAACCCGGCTAAAATCCGAGCTTTGTCACAGTTGGCTATCCCAACAGACCTCAAGCAAATCCAGAAATTAACTGGATGTGTGGCTGCCTTAAGCCGCTTTATCTCCCGATTGGGAGAAAAGGCACTACCTCTTTATCGCCTTCTTCGACGAATCGAACACTTCGAGTGATCGGATGCGCCGACAGCCGGACTGGAAGAAATAAAGGCCCTCCTGGCCAGCAACCCAATCCTGGCTGCACCAAACCTTGGCAAACCCATGTTGTTGTATATAGCTGCAACACACCAGGTTGTAAGCGCAGTGCTCGTCATCGAACGAGAGGAGGACGCACATAAGCTCCCGCTTCAAAAGCCGGTATACTACGTACCCACTGTCCTCACACCATGCAAGTCACGGTACCCACATTATCAAAAGATAACATACGCGGTCTTCATGGCATCCCGGAAACTATGACACTACTTTTAAGAGTGTTCAATCATGGTGGCCTCCGAAGTACCACTCAACGATATAACAAATAACCGCAATGCCACGGGCCGGATTGCTAAGTGGACCATCGAGCTCCTCCCGTTCGACATTACATATAAACCACGGCGAGCCATTAAATCGCAAGTACTGGCTGACTTTGTCGCCGAATGGACAAAAGCCGAACTCCCTAAAGAGTACGGCGCATATTCCAATTGGATCATGCACTTTGACGGCTCTAAAATGCTGGCTAGTCTGGGAGTGGGTGTTGTCTTGACATCCCCCACCGGAGATACAGTCCAATACGTACTCCAAATACTATACACAGACTCCAACAATGCGGCCGAATACGAGGCTCTGTTGCATGGTCTTTGGATGGCTGTCTCCATGGGCATTCAATGCCTAGAAGCACGTGGGGATTCGAACCTCGCAATATCTCAAATAAATGGAGACTTCGATTCCAAGGATCCGAAAATGGCGGCCTATTGTAATGTTGTCCTCCAAATGTCAGCTCAATTCGAGGGGCTTGAATTTCATCATGTGGTTCGAGAAAACAATCAAGCGGCGGATATCCTTGCCCGCATCGGTGCTAAGCACGACCCCGTCCTACCTAACATATTCTTGGAAAGGTTGTTCAAGCCATCCGTGGTGTGGCAAGGGAAGACCAGCAATACTAGTCCAGATCCGACCACAACCCCAGATTCCGAACAACTGACATAATCAGAGGCTCTGCCACCGAAATAACACCTTCGGTCCATCTAATCCTGGCTGTCATCGCCCCATGGACCGAACCCTTCTTAGCCTACCTAAATAGGAAAGAAATCCCCAAGGATCAAAACGAGGCACGTTGCATTATGCGGCGCTCTAAAGCCTACAAGGTCCACGAGGGAGAGCTTTATAAGAAAAGTGCTACCGGAGTACTTCAAAGATGTATCTCCGAAGAGGAAGGGCGGCAGCTCTTGGCCGAAATTCATGCTGGACTCGGCGGCCACCACGCCGCAGCTCGGGCCCTTGTAAGCAAGGCCTTCCGTACAGGTTTCTACTGGACGACAGCCCGAGCAGACGCACAGGACCTCGTCCAACATTGCATCGGTTGCCAGCTCTTTGCCAACCAAAGCCACATGCCGCCCACCGCTCTCAAAACAATCCCCCTAACCCGGCCCTTTGTGGTCTGGGGGCTTGATATGGTCGGACCCCTTAAAGGAGGAAGCCATAAGAAAAAATACCTGTTGGTCATGGTGGATAAATTCACCAAATGGATAGAAGCCAAACCAGTTAAAATGGCCGAATCCGGACCAGTGATAGACTTCATATCAGGGGTTGTGCACCGTTATGGTGTCCCCCACAGCATCATCACCGATAAGGGCTCCAATTTCACAGCCGACGAGGTGAAAACTTGGTGCGGCAATATGGGCATTAAGCTCGATTACGCCTCTGTCTATCACCCTGAAACAAACGGACAAGTCGAAAGAGCAAACGGTCTTATTATGAGCGGCATCAAACCCAGACTAGTGCGATCTCTGAAGGAATCAGACACACACTGGGTCGAGGAGCTTGACTCCGTACTATGGGGGCTGCGGACCATGCCAAATCGCACTACTGGATACACACCCTTCTTCATGGTGTACGGGGTAGAGGCGGTATTGCCTTGCGATATTATGCATGACTCACCTCGAGTGTGCATGTATGAAGAGAGAGAAGCCGAGCTTGATTGGCAGGACAGTTTAGATGCCCTGGAGGAGGAGCGCGACGTTGCAAAAGCCCGTTCCGCATTTATTAGCAACAGGCTCGGAGGTATCAAAGCAGAGAAGTACGACCCAAAACTTATAACATTGGTGAACTCGTTCTACGCCTACTGGAGAAGAAAAAGGATAAGCTCAAGCCCAAGTGGGAGGGTCCCTTTATCATTGATAAAGTTCTCACCGGAGGAGCATCCGCCTGCGTGATGCATCAGATAATCGACTCGAGCTGAACCCATGGAACGCGGCCAGACTCCAAAGATTCTATGCCTAGCGTCGAACTCTTTGTTCGTCTCCTTCCCTCCGCCTTTTTTTATTTTTTTAGTTATATATCCTCTCTCTTTCTTTTTATGGCTCTAAGGCTTTAAGTGTGACTTGACTACACACTCTTGATGCGCTAATCCTCAAGTATGCACGCTCATTATACCTGGGGGCTTCTTATACAGAAGCTTAATATAATTATCTTCCGGGCATCACACCCACTACATATGTGTTCCTTTCCCATATGTACCTTTTCTTCACCATTATATGCATCGATATGACTTAAGTTTTGGCCAAGCTGGGTTGCCTGGCTCCTGTGTTTATGCCCTATGTTCCCGTTAGTTCGGCTAGGGCATAAGGGGAGCACCTCTGTGATTGTTACTGCCGGGTACTCCGGACGTGTACCTCAGACTGGGTGAAGCCGAAAGCTAGCATTCTTAAGAGAATATTCGGCCGGTGAACTAAAGATGTTTTTACCTATTACAATACAAACCCCCAGATGTTGCATATACTGCGTCTTTGCTCGTAGTTCGGAAGCACATTAATGCATGCGTACCTAGGGAAAGGAACCCTTAATGGCACTATTCTCTCTGGAAGATGTTTCTTACTATCCATGTAATATAACATAACTAGTTGGGTACTTGTCTGTTCAAGCAATTATGACCCCTGCGCTTGGTTTCCACGCATACCCTGGTTTATATAATTGAACGAGTATTCGGAAACACTTCGGACTGTCGGGTCCAGAGGCTGAAGCGAAAAGGTCCGCCATGGCAAATGATTTACAATCCGGCTAGGGACAAATATGTCAATTGAAGTACATAGTCACTTAGACTCACATAATTCTTCTTCTATGCCATCCAACAGGTTGTCTAGCCTACAATCTTGTTGGGAATACTTTGCGGCTAATCCTTCCTAGTCATATACCAGACTAACGGGAATCTCCTTCCCCTCTGACCCTACAGGTCCGACCCGGGCCATGTTGTTTAGATTGAGCTTGGTATACCGTGTTTTCACCATGGCCCAAGCTTCCCTCGCACCTTGTCGACAGGCAAATATCTTCCATAGTCAGAAACCTCTGCGCTCCCTTGAGTAGTTGTAGAAGTTCCCCCCTGCTTCCTGGCAGGGAGGCGGATGGCCACAAGGCCTTGACAACACCCTGCATCACCTGCCAAACTTGTTCGTGCAGTTGCAAAAGCTCTTGCAGAAGATCGTCTGAGGATCCGGGCATCTCCTCTTCGGGATGACCAGTCGGCATAATTCTTCGCTGAACTATGATGATATCTGGTTTTGTCACAATTATCATCATAGAAGTGTCATAAGCATGACAGAAAAAAATTCTTTCGGCCCAAAATGTCACGGATGTGTCTTTTTCTGTAGTGAGGCCACCAAGGCGGGCACAACCCACCAGGGCGCGCCTGGGCCCCTAGGCATGTCCAGGTGGGTTGTGCCCCCCTCAGGGCACCCGTTTGGTACTTCTTTGGCCCAAGTTGTGTCTTCTGGTCCATAAAAATTCTACAAAAAGTTTCGCTGCGTTTGTATCTGTTTGGTACTGATTTCCCGCGAAGTAAAAAACAAGCTAAAAACGGCAAGTGGCATTGGGCATTATGTCAATAGGTTAGTCCCAAAAAATTATGTAAAGTTTCTATAAAATAATTGTAAAACATCCAAGAATGATAATATAATGGCATGATACGTCATACATTATAGATACGTTGGAGACGTATCAATAAGCCGGTGAATCACTCCTGGGAAAATTGTTACATCATGCAAGCTTTTTGCATATCGGGCTTACCAGAATCATCAGGGCGACGATGGAGGAAACCCAGGGCAGCCTGGAGCCAGTGGCTCAGGATCTGGCTTCCCGGGAGCCGACTCATCTGGTGTTTTTTAGAATCTAGGTTTTCAAGGTTCGGGCAGCTTAGGACCGGGTTATCAGGGTTCTGGTAATAATGGAGGCAGATATCAGCGCTATGACCAAGGCACTCAGCAGCAGGGCAACCAGTCGGGCTTTCAGAGTAACCCCAAACAGTTGAATAGTGGTCAATATCATGTGTTCATGACCAGTACTTGCAAGTATGATCGCAAGCTTCAGAAATGTGATGTCGACATGGTTGAGTCGGTTGTCCCCGAGTACTTAAACTGGTCAGAAGAACCAAACACCTGGAGCAGAGAGGATCATCCTCCTCTAGTTGAGAACCTGGGTTGTTTAGCCTTGGTGGTAGTACCTCAAGTTTGCGGCTATAAGGTTTCTAAGGTGCTCATGGATGGCAGAAGCAGCATCAATATCTTGTACTATGATACCTTCAGACGGATGAATCTGTCAGAAAAATAGCTCCAGCCTTCCTCGACCTTTTTCATGGGATCGTTCCTTGAAAGTCTTCTTATCCTATTGGGTGGATCAAATTAGAAGTTGCGTTTGGCACTGAGTTCAACTACAGATTGGAGTTCCTGATGTTTGAGGTGGTCAAGATTAAGAGTCCATATCTGCCCTCTTTGGACGGAAGGCTTACGCTCGTTTCATGGTACGACCTTGTTATGTCTATATCAAACGCAAGATGATTGGGCCAGAGGGCACCATCAAAGTCAACGGTGCCAGGAAAATCGTGCGCGAGTGTGAGGAGGGGGATGCAACTTATGCTGAGTCGACCTACACAGCAGAGGAGTTAAAGTTTTACACAACCATCGTTGACCCGCCCGACATGACGCCCTTGAAAAAGCCCACCATAGAGTCCGACCCCTCACTCAAGTTCAAGCCGGCTGAGGATATGAAGTAGGTTGACTTCACTCTAGGAGATTCATCCCAACAGTTCACTATTGGGACCAGTTTGGACCCCAAATAGGAAAGCGTGCTTATCGAGTTCAACTGCAAGAATTGAGACATCTTTGCATGTAAGCCTTCTGATATGCCTGGTGTACCAAGAGAACTCACTGAGCACCAGCTTAATGTGGATCCTAAGATGAAGCCTGTCAAACAATACCTCCGTCATTTCAACGAAGAGAGACGCAAAGCCATTGGCAAAGAAGTAGCCCGGCTCTTAGCTCCTTGTTCATCATTGAAGTTTTTCACCCTGAGTGGCTGGCAAATCCAGTTCTTCTTCTGAAGAAAAATGACACTTGCGCATGTGTGTTGATTACATAGATCTTAACAAGGCTTGTCCCAAAGACCCATTTGCCCTCCCCCGTGTTAACTAGATCATTGATTCTATTGCTGGTTGTGAGTGCTTATGTTTCCTGGATGCTTACTACGGCTATCATCAGATCAAGATGGTTGTCAAGGATCAAGAAAAGACAGCTTTTATCACACCCTTTGGGGCTTTCTGCTATGTTTTTGTGCCTTTTGGGCTTAAGAGCGCGGGGGCTACTTATCAACATTGTGTGCAGAATTGTTCCCACAAGCCGATTGGGTGTAATGTTCATGCTTATGTTGATGACATCATGGTCAAGTCTTAGAAGAAAGAGACTTTGTTGGATGACCTCAAGGAGACTTTCGAAAATATTCGAGTTTACCAAATGAAGCTCAACCCGGCCAAGTGTGTTTTTCGTGTTCCTGCAGGAAAACTGATGGGTTTTCTAGTGTCAGAACGGGGCATCGAGGCTAACCGGGACAAGATCAAAACACTAACCTCAATTACTAAGCCGGCGAATATCAATGACGTCCAGCGTATGGCGGGTCGGGTCGCAGCTTTGAGCCGGTTTGTAAGCCGCCTAGGCGGAAATGTGTTTTCGATGTACCAATTGTTGAAAAAGACTAATAATTTTGTCTGGAGTGGTGCTGCAGATAGGGCTTTCGAAGCCCTTAAGAAGCAATTGGTTGAGCCGCCCGTCCTTGCTGCTCCTATTGACAAAGAGTCTATGGTCATGTACATCGTTGCTAATAACAAGGTAGTAAGTGTAGCAGTTGTCGTGGAGCGAAAAGAGGCAGGGAAGGAATATCCAGTCTAGAGACCGGTTTATTATATTAGTGAGGTTTTGACCAAGTCCAAATAGATATATCCGCATTGGCAGAAATTGGTATTTGGTGTCTTCATGGGTAGTCGCAATTTGAATCATTACTTCCTGGATCATCCTATTACTGTAGTCAGCTCAGCCCCCCTAGGAGACATCATCAAGAATAGGGAGGCCACGGGCCGGATTGCTAAGTGGGCAATCGTTCTTGGACCACATCATCTGAAATATGTGCCTCAGACTGCTATCAAATCTCAAGCATTGGTGGATTTTATCAATGTTTGGACTAAACTTCAAGTCCCCGAGGAGAAACTAGATAACGACAATTCACTTTGATGGTTCCTGACAACTGGAAGGCTCGGGGGCTGGGGTTAACATATCTTCCCCACGAGGTGGCAAATTTTTCTATGTTTTGAGGCTCATGTTTCCTTGTACTAACAATGCAGATAAGTACGAGGCTCTCCTCCATGGGCTCTGCATGGCTAAGGAGATGAACTTAAGTCGGGCCACATGTTTGGGCGACTCAAATTTAGTCGCTCGGCAAGTATCTGGGACTTGGGACTCAAAGGACCCTCTGAGGGAAGCTTATCGACATGCAGTCATAGTCATCGCAGGTCACTTTAATGGTTATCAAGTTGATCACATCGACTGCGGCTCAATGAGGCGACTGATGCATTGTAACGACTACGCTCTCAGTGTAAGCCGGTCCCTACCAATTTATTCCTTGGTGTCCTCCATAACCCTTCTGTCAAGCTGCCGTCCTAGGAAAATCTCGTTATACCTGACCCGGAAGCACAGTTGGTGGCTGCTCTTCATGCTATACCAGATTGGAGAGTTCCTTATCTGGCCTATTTAACTCGAGGTGAGATCCCTGAAGATGAACTCATTGCTCGTCCAATCGCTCGACGCTCCATGTCTATGACTATTGTCAATGGTGAGCTGCATAGGAGAAGCATCACCTGTGTTTTCCAGCATTGTGTTCCCCTAAAGAGGGGCAAGGAATCCTCAATGAGATCCACTCTGGTGACTGTGGTCATCATGCCAGCTCAAGGTCCCTTGTGGTGAAGGCTTTTCGACACGGTTTTTACTGGCTCACGGTTCATGCAGATGTTGAGAATATCATGCGCAAGTGTGATGGATGCCAAAAGTTTACACATCGGGCTCATGTGCCGGCTCAAGAGCTTCAGATGATTCCCATCACTTAGCCCTTTGCAGTTTGGGGGCTCGACATGGTTGGTCCATTTAAAACATCCAAGGACAAGAAAATCCACATTTTGTTCATCATTGATAAATTCACCAAGTGGGTTGAAGCAGAGCCAATCAGCAATTGTGATGCAGCAACGGCGGTCAAATTCCTGAAAAAGCTATTTTTCGCTTCGGTTACTCGCACATCATCATCACTCATAATAGCACTAACTTGTCCAAAGGAGCTATGAAGCAGTTCTGTTAGAGGGGACACGTCCAACTCGACGTAGCCTCAGTGGCGCACCCTCAGTCCAATGGTCAACCAGAACATGCTAACCAGGAGATTTTACAAGGTATCAAGCAAAGACTCATGGTTCCTCTCGAGCGCACAGTGTTGTTGGGTTGTGGAGCTCCCTTCTGTCCTTTGGAGCATGCAGACCACCCCCAGCAGATCGACAGGCTATACGCCCTTCTTCATGGTATATGGTGGAGAAGTAGTGTTACCTAGCGATATCGTCATGATTTCCCCAGGGTCGCAGCCTATGTTGAAGCAAACGATGAACAAGCTCATCAGGACTCCTTGGAGATGCCTAGGAAGAGCAACATGACTTCTCCACAGCACGATCTACCATTTATCAACAATACCTACGTCGCTATCATAGCCATAGAGTTTGGAACAATACTTTTCAGGAGGGTGACTTAGTGCTCCGTCTGATACAAGAACAGACAGGTATGCATAAGCTTTCACCTCCATGGTAAGGGCCCCTTGTCATCAGCAAGAATCTCAACAATGGGTCAAATTACCTGATTGACATACGTGAACACAATAAGTCACGTACTTCTGAGGAAGAGACCAACAGTCCCTGGAATATTGCTCATCTTCGGCCTTATTATACTTAGAGCCACTGGCTCCAGCTTATTGTACATACATACATACATGCATGCATACATATATATTATGATCAATATAATGAAGTTGGCATCCCTGAAACTCGGGGTCTCTGTCATTTCGTCTCAAAAATTGTGTATGAGCCTTTATTCATTGATCATGGGTCAATTTGGGGCTTCCAACTCATTGAGTTTAGCTATTAACATCCCTCTTGACCCAGCATATGTCATTCTTAATCTTGGTTAAACCTGCATGTCTGCTTGATGCTACTCCGCCAAGGTGACCCGGGGTACTCTTGATAGTCAATCAATAATGACCCTGAGCTTGTCAGGGTTAAAACTCCGGCTTAAGAGACATCCAAAAATGATGTAGTCAAAGATGTAATCTGAAGTTCACACTAGGGGAGTTCTTATCTCAATTTAAGATTTGGGTACTAATGAATGTTCCCACGACAATGAATGCATCACCCTACTCTCCGAGAACCTTGAACAATTAATGCTCAAGTTCCCTCTCGCTAGTGATAGCTCTTGAGGCGAGCTCCAAACCAATACAAACGAGCCCGGGGCACAACCACACAACTTGGAAGCTTCAAGACACCACCAACCATCTATGGTTTCCCACAAACCCAAGAGTAACATGATCCGTGTAGGATCTCATGGGGAATAGATGAACTCGAGTTTTGATTTGGTGAAGTAGTAGATCGGGGTCTCCTCTTGCTCTCACTAAAAATATACAACAACTCATAACAAGGTGGAACCAAGGGGGCTCTCAATTGATTGTGGGTGGTATTTGTCTTGCATTGTTTATGATTCCCACACACGATTCATGGTGTATCCCCTCTTAATAGTATGGCATGCTTATGACTCAAAAAAATTGTTGGTAGAAGAACGACGATGATTTTTTCTTTTATTCGGTTAGCTTAAGAGGTTGTCGACCAACTTTATGTTCCATTCTTTGTGATGTGTATGCTGAAAGCACAATAAAAGGTCTTCTAATCATAATGCCATAGCACCAAACCAGTCATTAGAGTCAGATGTCCTTTCAACGAGCTGCGACCAGGGCGAGTCATTTGCCCGAGCAGTGTGGACAACCTCAGCCCCACAAATGCCAAAGCTTCCGTAGCCCGCCGCCAACTTGCACGCTCTATGGAAGACCTAAGCACACCCGTCATTAGAGTCAGATGTCCTTTCAAACCTCTATTAGAGTGTAGCCGCTGACCAGAGCCATGGGAACGCCACCGTGCACCAGGAACCGCAACAAATGACACGCCGAGCGATGCCATGAGCCAGATCGTAGGGCCCCCGGGCCTGTTTGTCGTATTACTCCCACAGCCAGGGAGATCACTGCCACCAACAAACCCAAGCCACCACCCACAAGATGAGAAAGTCCTGCCTCCGTCCTCTGCATGTGAGTTTACCCGGTAGCGTCATTCAATGACGAATAAAGGGGTGGGGTTATGATGGTGACCATTCTAATTCCTGCTAGGCCGGGAGGGGAGGCGACACGGAGACGGGAGAACATTGAGTTTGAGAAAATTATAGCCTATGTGTCGCGTGCTACACATAGTGGTTGTTTGGATAAATGAAATTAACGCCTAGTTTTAACGTGTTTTAGTAGGATTTTTTTTGGAAAACTAGTTTTACTAATAATTCAGTTAGAAATAAGCATGCATAAAACCTTGTTTGGACGGTAAAAACATGTTTAAGCACGAGGCGCTGGCGGACTGCACCTTCGCGGCGTCCTCGTATCCGCATAAGAGATGATCGTGTTCAGCATGGATGCCGCGGTAGCTTGTCTCGATGCCCAAGAACATGAATCTTAGCAGAAAAAATAACACTCGTGTTGTTGAGTATATGTTTTAGGTGCATATTGTGTATTGGGTCCGCCTCCTAGTTCCTTGTATAGTTGAGGTCCATGGCTCACCTTTGTACATCATATATACGTGCCTATGCACGAAGAGCAATATGTCGTGCAATTATAATCTCATACATGGTATCAGTTTCCTAGGTCTTTTTTTCGCTTCCGCCACCGCCGCCGCCGCCCAGCCACCGCTGCCCGCGCGATCTACCGCGCCAGCCGCCGCTGCCCGCGCGATCTCCCGCACCAGCCGCCGCTCCTCCCATGAGCCCGCACGATCGCATCGCCGCTCGCCCTCGCCAACTCCCGTGCGCCCGAGCCCACACGATTGCATCGCCGCTAGCTCGCCCCGCCAGCCCGTCAAACCACATCGTTGCCAGCTCGCCAAACCGCATCGCTGCCCGCCTGCCAGTCGCTCGTCCAGCCGCTTCGCTCCAGCGCCTGCCAGCCGCTCGTCCATCGCCAACCCGCATCGCTTGCCAGCGAAGCATCACCAGGAGCCCGTGCAAAGCTAGCTAGCCAATGAAGGTAAAAGATTGTTTCGATCCATAGCAAAGCTAGCTAGCCAACGCATCCATCAACCAGTCCGTCTGCTTGCTTGTGTGATAGTGCACGTATGTGTGCACAGCTACGGGAGGATTTGGTCTAGGGTTCTAAATCCAGCTACGTGACAGTCCAGCCGCTGCTGTCGGACCAGCGATGGCGTTAACCGGCCCGTCCGTCGCCGCCTCTGCCGTCCCGCCGCCGGCGCCCTCTGGCGCGGCTCCGCCGCCGGCGCCCTCCGGCCAGTCCGTTGTCGCCCTACCGCCGGTGCCCTCCGGCGCGGCCCCCCACGCGCTCGTTCCCACATACGGGGCATAACGGGCTCCGCCCGCGTATGGGTCTCCCGAATACTGGTGGGGGTCGTCGGCGGGCCAGCACTCTCCCGCTTGGCAGCAGCCAGACGGCGCCCAGCACCTGCAGCATCTGTCAGCGGGCCAGCAGGTTTTCTCGGCGGACTATCCGGCCTACCCAGCACCGCAGTTGCCGTCAGGGCTGCTATCCATAATGTATGGGCCTCCCGCCCCTTCCGTGCCTCATGTGTACTACGCGGCTCTGCAGCCGTATGGAGAGTACCCACCACCGCAGTTGAGCGGCGGTTACGGCTTCCCCATGGTGTCTCCGTCCCCCTCGCCAACCCTATCGTCGGCGCCCTGGGACCCGGTGCTCCTCACCGGGCTGCATGTCGTTCCTACGCCGAACAACTACACTGGAGGTGGTGATTGGTACATGGACACCGGTGCTACGGCTCACATGTTTCCTCATCCTGGTAACCTTGCCTCTTTCACTCATGTCTCCACCGACCGCCGCATCTTTGTCGGCGATGGTTCCACACTTCCTATCACACATGTTGGGCACACTTCTTTTCCTTCTACTTCTACGCCTTTATCTTTGTCTAACATACTTGTGTCTCCTCGTCTTATTAAGAATCTTATCTCCGTTCGTTATTTCACTCGTGAAAATCCTGTCACTGTTGAATTTGACGAGTTTGGTTTTAGTGTCAAGGACGCTCGAACCAGGATGGTACTTCACCGATGTGACAGCCCCGACGAGTTCTATCAGGTGCATTCGCCCTCATCCACCACCACCGCACCGGTCTCTCTCTCCGCTGGAGTTGATCTCTGGCACGCTCGCTTGGGTCACCCCAACCCCGTCACACTTCGCCATATTCTTAGGAGTTTCAGTTTCACTTGCAATAAGATCGAGGATCACACTTGTCATGCCTGTCGAGTCGGCAAACACGTTCGCCTGTCCTTTAATAATTCCACCACCATTGCTTCTTTTACTTTTCAGTTGATTCATAGCGATGTGTGGACCTCTTCAGTTCCTAGTAACTCAGTCTATTTACATTATTTGGTCATTCTTGATGAGTATTCTTATTATGTGTGGACTTTTCCTTTGCGCAGAAAGTCGTATGCACTCTCTACCTTGTGTTCACACACGAACACGTCACCGTGTACCTCCAACACCGAGGGTGATGCACCGCAGCTCACGTCGAAGGAGACCCGTCCGGAAGCGCGGTACGCAAGACAATCCGACGGGCGCTTTTGATGACCCAAAACCCCACACGCCCGGGAGGGACCCCGTCAGGGCGCGCGGCGGCTATGGGCTGCCCTAGGTCGGCCTGCCCGCCCCTAGGGCCTCGAGGTTCGCCGCCCTGCAACAAGAAGAACGAACGAAGAACGAGGAAGAAGAAGAACAAGAGAGAAGGTAAAAGTAAAGGTAAAAGTGCAGATAGATTTGATCGATTGTGTGTTGTTTTTCAATCGGCCGTCACCTCTTGTCTATATAAGAGGCAGATGGACTTCCCGTACAAGAAAAGGACTTGCCTTGCCGTCCAAATCATCAAAATCTAACCAAATTCGGACTTCTCACGTCCTCCGGCCCGGATGTCCGGCTCTAGGCCCGGATGATCCGGCCAAGCCCAGATTTCTAACAGCAGTCCATTAATCAGGCTGTAACTTTTGCATACGAACTCGAATTTTGACGTTTTTTATATCAAAATCAACCGTCTCGACGAGACGCACAACTTTCATGTTGAACACTTTTCGATTTGAAACCACCTTGACGGTGTCTCGGGCTGTTTTCTAAAGTCTACAGTAGAAAAATTTGTCCGGACGTGCGGACCTCTACCCGGACTGTCCGGCCTCCATCCGGATCATCCGGGACTGGACCCAGATCATCCGGCTTCATCGCCAACCTTCTGTAGTCTTGGTGCTTCAATTACCCGGATGATCCGGACCCCGGCCCGGATGATCCGGACAAACATTGCTGCAGCGTACGGTTTTGGCTATAACTTTTGCATACGACCTCGGATGGGGACGATCTTTATATGAAAATCGTCCGCTTCAACGAGGCGAAGAACTTTGCAGTTGTAACTTTCCATCCGAGGTCGTCTTAATTAGGTTTCATGCCATTCTTTAATCAGGTGTCAACACGGGTATCTCAGAAATTGTCATATCTTTTGCACTTGAGCTCCTTTTTGGTCCATCTTCATATTTATTTCAATCATCTTGACGAGGGCCATCAAATGGTGACATAAACTCATAATTTTAACCTCATTCCATTATAGACTTAAGTCACTCTTTGTGATCATGCCATTTTTGAGCGTCAACACATGCCCCCCTGTTTTTCGGCAAAGGTAGTATGCCGAAAAATAACTTGTATCATGTTGGTTCTAAGGACGATGTCAACACTCCATCGGCCACTTTGCATGTGCTTAGGGCGATAAATATATATCAGCCATTATTTGCTTGAATCCTTGATGCAAATTTGGGTGAAACCTTTTCAACTTCATTAACAACTCGATGATAAAGTTTCATAGATATGTATCTCAAGGTCATCCTCCGAACCATATTGTCCACCCTTTTGTTAGGACTTTGCAGATAATCAACAATAAACTTTCTCCAATCCTCACTTTTACCTGCATAAAAACAATATTAGTGGCCAAAGCAGTGGACTTCGGTTCGACCTTACCTATGTTGACGAGACTAAGCATCGGCTATTGATAGAAATGCAACACACCATGATTAACATAGTAGCCGGATGCCTGCTGTGCCAACTCTTTCAAATTGTCATGTCTAGAAATATGAACAATTTTATAGCAACCCAAGGTAAATTTTGCATCTAGACATACCTCAAGATAAACTATAAGTGATTCGTCAAAACATTGATAACCCTTGGATATTTGTTGCACTACTCATAACGAATCACTGAAAACCTCAATATGTATAGCCATATAGCATGTAAAAGATTCAATCTGAATAACAATGCATATTCGGCTTTGACTAATTGTGCAAAAAAATATTCTAAGTGGCATGAGGCTTCATAAAATTGCACCATAAGGAGATATATAAACAACACCAACACCTTGGCCATTGTGAATTCAACCATCGAAACATAATCTTCATAGTACTAGAGAGATAAGGTTAATATCACTTAACATGTACCTTGTCTCGGTTCCAGTTGAACTAAGGACGATGTTAGAATTTCACACCGGCCATGATCAGATAGTTTCTTAGGACGATAATTAAGTATCGGCCATTATCATGAGGTCCATGTAGAATTCATCCATTAAAGCATGTATAGCCGAAATAAACAAATAAAATAGGAATAAATATTTTGGCCCCTTTGTCTTAGCAACAAAAATGTAACTAACCAACTGTATAGTGATTTGGTAATATTCTGTCATGATATAGAAAATTATGTTGCATCCATGGATCAAAATAAGTCCATGGAGGGTAACTAATCATACATGTGGATGAATTCCATGGCAAAGGCATCAATGGCATTGTTGAAGAAAATGGATGATGTGCTAACCGAAGATTTTGATGTTGTGATGCACACCTTCGGCTTAATTGTCTGTGGCTTTCATTATTTTCCTTCTTCACTTTTATTGTACTTGTTGCAACAGAAGCATGCACATCATTTTTGTCTTGATTGATCTTCTTGGGAACCCATGCCATGTTCCTCTTTCTCAGCTCTTGTGCACTAAGATTTTGTAATTCCTTCTTTTGCCAATACGATAAGCCGAGTGGGCATCTCGGTTGTGATTCTGTTTTGACCAATGGTAATTCTTTCTTGGCCTTGTGCACTCTCAACTTCTTTTCTTCAGATTTGGCACTTTGACTCTCAATAATTGGTTGCTTCATCTCATTGCCTTTAGTAGCCAATGTCAACACTTTCATTGGCTCTTTTTCATTTAAGATCAAATCTGAAGTAGCACTCTTACGATCATCTCTTTTAACGCGGTAAACTTGTTTGACCACCTCTTTCTTCTTCGTTGAGCTCTGGACCGATTCCTTATGATTGAAACGGTCTTTGACGCGTGATTGTTCAAATGTTGATCTCCTTGGAGCTGCATAGTATTGGTGAGATGGTCTAGAATAAGATGGAGAATGTGCCCTTGTATCATACTTGTCCCATGATGAATATGTATCTATATGAGCATAGGGAGGCATCCACGGCATTGGCATTGGCGTCCCAAAATAAGGATATGAATATGTTGCATTAAAATTATTACTTTGCCAATACCAATCCTCATATTTGCGCCTTGGTGGTGATCTTGGTTTCTTTGCATGATTTGGCCGATAAGCATTCTTCTCTTCACTCTTCTTTTGATACTTATCCAATAGTTCAGCGAAGGTGATTTTTGATCTCTTACACTTGCGCTTATTTCGGCCTTTGTTTTCTTTTGGTTTGCTTTCATTGATCATTGGATTTACTTGCTGCCCCCCAGTCCTTGCGTCTCCATTGCAGCTTCGATGGAATTTTTGCCCTCAAGGCTATGTTCATTATGCTCTTCAACAAATTCTTTACTTGAAAGCTCGATCCCATCACCTGCAGTTTTTACCTTCTCTTTAAATGGATCGGCTTGAAGCAGCCGATGCAAAAACTTTCTGCCATCGGGACCAATCGGAATAGACTGGTCATCTCTTGGTGTCTCAACAAATTTCAATCATCCTTTATCAATGGCCGATTTAACTATTTGATGAAACATGTGGCAGTCCTCAAAATTATGCTTGGACGAATCATGCAACTTACAATACATGCGTCCTTGGATTGATGGCTTAACATGGTGATCAAGAATTGTAATGTAATTATTTTTCAGTAACAAATCAAATATTTGATCACACATGCTTGAATTAAAGGTATACTTCTTGTTTCCTAGCCGATCTTGCTGTTTGAACGGCTTTGGAGATAAGCAAACGAATGGTTCAGATTTGTAATCTCCCCATTCGGCTATGCATTGTGTTTTCCACTCTATCTCCGATGTCTTTGGATAAGATATTATATTAGCATCGGTTTTCTCAATAGAATTTAACCTTGGCTTTAAATTTCTGAAACAAAGATATTTAGAACATACATGTCTCAGTTGAGACCAAGTGCAAGCCAAGTACGAAATAAGCAAAGCTACCCAACTAGATGTGAACTTTAGATAAAGCAACGGGGAAAGTTGTGGCTATAACAATAAGTCGTTATCGGTCTTTATAAATGGTGCAATGGGTTGACCGATATGTTCCGTAACAATTTTATTGCTAACAAGTAAATTACCCTTCTTCATTGGTCTTTCAAAATTACTCATGAGGATTTTTCTAATAGATGCATCAACAATAAAGTTCTGACCAAATCTGAAAATAGGTAAATTACTTGCTAAACATACCTCTTGAAATATGTTGGGCGAGCATGATGGTGGTGTGACTTGAACAATATCTTGCTTCGCCTTTGGATGGCTCCCCAACGCCTCTTCATCATCTTTTTCTTGATTCCGTGCATCATTACCTTGAAGATCCATGTCAGCCGAACTTTGTTCGGCTACTTGTTCTTGTCCTTGAGGCTTGTCAATTTCTATGGCACGGAACTCATAGGGTAGGAAGTAGGTTCCATTGACTTCGGAAAAATCAAGTATGGCTTTCTTGCTATGCTTTCCATGCCCTTTCTCAATAATGCTTGCCTCTTTGGATTTGATGGACTCAGAATATATACTACTTGATTCAGCTTTTCTAATAACCGAATTTTCTTTGTTACCTGACTCAACAACTTTATATTTTTGAATTTGCAAGGCTTCTCGCTCTCGTCTAATTTTAGCCCACGTCTCAGTTTGGCGAGCTTTAAACTTTTTCATCTCAATTTCCATCCACTCGTCATGAGATTGCCCCCCAATACTTTGAGACTCTTTCGGCAATGAGGTGCCAAAACTTTGCGATTGTTTAGGTGGTACACTGGATGGTACAGCACTGGGGGACTGCATCATTTGCACAACTCTAGCTTTTACAGCAGCAAAATCATGAGGCTTCCCGCCTTCTATTAGTTTCTGTCGAATGGAG
Organism: Triticum dicoccoides; assembly: GCF_002162155.2. Taxonomy (NCBI): domain Eukaryota; kingdom Viridiplantae; phylum Streptophyta; class Magnoliopsida; order Poales; family Poaceae; genus Triticum; species Triticum dicoccoides. The sequence goes on from NC_041383.1 coordinate 198,946,920, forward strand.
TTGCACAAATCCCAAGAGAATGTAAGCTTGTTCTCAACCACCCAGTCTGGATATGGTTGCCCCCCGATGCTTTTAGACTCTTTCGGCAATGAGATGTTGTCGAAATTCTGTAATTGTGTAGGGGGTACATGATATGCCATGGTAGTAGGTGAAGGCATTTGTGCTCCTGCAAAAGTTTCACTTATTCGGCCATGACCATGAACGTGCGGAGCCAAATTATGGACATCAACAGTAGCATATGGTGCCAAAAAATTAGTAGCATTAGGTGTAGCATATGATGTTTGAGGGTAATTGGACAAATAACTAGTAGTAACATGGCAAATTCCCCTATCCACCGGCACGTTTGGATTAACGTACTGCAAGTTATTTGCCGATGAATAAAAACTTGAAACACTTTGTTGCAAACCATTGGAAGTTCCTACATAGGGTGTCTCAACTTGGTTAACCAAACTCATCATGTTATTCATCGGCATACAAATTTGTGGGGTTGTCGATGCATGGGAGTTGGGATACATATGTTGCATGTTGCTAAAATTATATGAAGTAGAATCATGGATATTTTGTTGCATCGGCCCTTGCACATACTTAGATGCATGATTGATAAAGTTAGGGCCAGCCGATACATTATGCTCATTAGATGATCTAGCAACAACATATGCATTATTTGCATCTACATATGTGAATTGGGTATTCATATTACCTTTGTAGATTGCAAACCCTAGATGACGATCTCTTCGTAGCAAGAACGGGCCGGAGACCGTTCAAAGCTTCTTCCCCAGCGGAGTCGCCAAAAAATGTGTTCGCACACGAACACGTCACCGTGTACCTCCAACACCGAGGGTGATGCACCGCAGCTCACGTCGAAGGAGACCTGTCCGGAAGCGCGGTACGCAAGACAATCCGACGGGCGCTTTTGATGACCTGAAACCCCACACGCCCGGGAGGGACCCCGTCAGGGCGCGCGGCGGCTATGGGATACCCTAGGTCGGCCTGACCGCCCCTAGGGCCTCGAGGTTCGCCGCCCTGCAACAAGAAGAACGAACGAAGAACGAGGAAGAAGAAGAACAAGAGAGAAGGTAAAAGTAAAGGTAAAAGTGTAGATAGATTTGATCGATTGTGTGTTGTTTTTCAATCGGCCGTCACCTCTTGTCTATATAAGAGGCGGATGGGCTTCCCGTACAAGAAAAGGACTTGCCTTGCCGTCCAAATCATCAAAATCTAACCAAATTCGGACTTCTCACGTCCTCCGGCCCGGATGTCCGGCTCTAGGCCCGGATGATCCGGCCAAGCCCAGATTACCGAAAAAGGCTTTCGCCCCGCTTTATAAATAAAGCAAACCGCCACAAGACATACAACCACAGCAGGTCCACAAACACACACCACCCAAGTACCACAACAAAGTATAGAGGTTCTGGTGAGGGCACAGCTCAAAAAGCCCAGAAGAAAGAGAAAAAACACAACATAGTCGGCCCAGCGCAGGTGATCTAGTCGGGCTCCGGCGGTGGCGGCGGGGGCGGCGGCGACAGACGGATGGCCATCGAGCAAAGATCGGCGATGAAGGCGGAGATGGCGTCCCGGTCTGGGGGGCGGCTAAGCGGCCGCCAAAGCTGCAAGAAACCCGAGAATTTGTAGAGAGCATCAATAGCGCGACGAAGGGGAGAATGTTGGATCACAAGCTTATTGCAAACTGTCCACAGCGTCCAGGCAAGGACCCCAACCTCCAGCCACCTAATGTGGCGAGAGGACGTAGGGACACTTGGAGTTCAGCAAAAAGGTCCGGGAAATTGGTGTGGCACCAACTCCCACCAACAATCTCGCGAAAGCAGCTCCAAAGGAACCGGGCGGAGACGCATGCGAAGAAAATGTGATTGGAGTCTTCGGGAACATCGCAAAGGGGCAGATACCTATGCCCGAGCCATTGCGCTTGCGGACCTCCACACCGGACGGGGCCCGTCCACGGATCCACTGCCACATGAAGATGCGAATCTTCAGTGGGACGCGGACGGACCATACCATCGAAAGGGGGAGGGGGCGGATGAGGGAGCAATGGCCAAGTAAAGCGATTTGGTTGGAGAACTGGCCAGATGGCTCTAGGTGCCAGCGCACAAGGTCCTGGTCACCATCCACCAATGGCTCATGAAGAGCAACGCAGTCAAGCAACTCACGCCAGGCGGCGGATTCCGCCGGCCCAAAGGGCTGGCGGAAAGCAAGGCGCCCTAAGTCAAGAAGGGCCCTACCAACAGAAATCATAGGGTCGACAGAGATAGAGAAGAGGGCGGGGAAGCGGGCCGCAAAGGGAGAGTCTCCGGCCCAGCGATCGAACCAGAAAAGCGTCGAGAGGCCGGACCCCACCGAGATAGAGGTACCAATGCGGAGCACCGGTAGGAGTTGGACGAGGGACTACCAAAACTGAGATCCGCCCGATTTCTGGCAGAAGGCAAGGGGTTGACCACGCAGGTACTTATTCCGGATAATGTCCAGCCAGAGGCCACCCTGACCCTGCGCGATACGCCAAAGCCACCGGGAGAGAAGGGCAATATTCATCCGTTTAGAGCACATGATGCCTAATCCACCTTGCTCCCTGGGCTTGCAGATGTCAGGCCAGCTGACCATGTGATACTTCTGCTTGCCCTGTTCGCCAGCCCAGTAGAATCGGGACTGGATTTTGGCGATCTCCTTATGGAGAGATTCATGGAGGCTGTAGAAACTCATAAGGAACAAGAGGAGGCTGGAGAGGGATGAGTTGATAAGGATAGTCCGGGCCGCCTTAGACAGCCACCTCCCCTGCCAGGGCTCGCATCTGGACTGGAGCTTGGACACAGAGGGTCGCAAGTCAGCGACAGAGAGACGCGAGTCACTAATGGGCGTCCCCAGATAGGTAGTGGGGAAAGAGCCCAAGCGGCAATTAAGCCTGTTGGCAATGGCCACAGACTCAGAGGGGGAGTATCCCATCACCATAACGTCACTCTTATCGAAGTTGATCTTGAGGCCCAACATCTGTTGGAAGCAGAGAAGGAGGAACTTGAGGTTGGTGATGTCCAACTCCGAGCCTTCGACCATGATGATCGTGTCGTCAGCATATTGGAGGATGGAGATCCCCGAGCCCCCAGAAAGGTGGGGGGTAATCCCTCGGATGTGGCCAGCGGCTTTTGCCTTATCCAGAATGGCGGCCAAAGCGTCCATGACCATATGAAGAGAAACGGAGAGAAGGGGTCGCCTTGGCGCACCCCACATAGGGTAGGGAAGAAGGGGCCGATCTCGCCATTGATATTGACCGCCGTGCGACCGCAAGAGACCATTTGCATGACTCTTGTGATCCACCAGTCGTCGAAGCCCCTTCCGAAGAAGGACTTCCCTAAGGAAGGACCAGCTAACCGTATCATAGGCCTTATGGAAATCGATCTTCAGAAAGACCGCCTTCAGGCGCTTGGCCCGGACCTCATGAAGGACCTCATGAAGCACCAGGACACCATCCAGGATGTATCAGCCCTTAATGAAGGCCGATTGGTTAGGGTGGGTAATCCGATCCGCAAGCAGGGTCACCCTATTGGCGAACCCCTTGGCCAAGATCTGGAAGATCACGTTAATGACCGTGATCGGGCGGAACTGGCGGATGTCAGTTGCCCCAGGGACCTTGGGGATGAGGGAGATGGTCCCGTAGTTGAGGCGACTAAGGTCAATAGAGCCCACAAAGAACTCATCAAAGATGGCCATGACCTCTGGTTTAATCACGTTCCAGAAGGTCTGGAAGAAAATGACTGGAAGACCATCCGGTCCCAGAGCAGAGGAGGAGTTCATCCCCTTGATGGCCTCCCATACCTCCTGCTCAGAGAAGGGAGCCGTCAGGGACGCGTTCTCTGCGTCAGAGACTAGTTGGGCGCCGGCCCAACAATCCGGGGCGAGGGAGATGCCGCTCCGAGGAGCGGGAGAGAAGAGGGACCGATAGAAACCGTCGACATGGGTGCGAATGTCCCGGGGATCCTGAAGGAGGGTTGCCCCATCCCACAGGCAGGGAATGGTGTTGCGTCTACGGTGACCGTTGGCAATCGCCTGGAAGTAAGCCGTATTCGCATCTCCCTTCAGGACCCAACGCTGAGCGCCCCGAAGGCGCCAATAGGCTTCCTCGTCGGTGTAAATCACAGAGAGCTGGTCTTCGAGGTCATAGCGGGAAAGCCACTCCTCCGGGGAGAGGCCCACCGCGTCAGCCCGCAAGTCGAGGGCCTGGATCGCGGTGAGCAGCGCCTTCTTACGCTCCCTGGCGTCACGGCCCAGGTTGGCCCCCCATCCCTTCATAAATTGCCGGCCACGCTTCGCACAGAAGTGTCACGTGTCAATAGCAGAAGGGGGGCGAGGGTGGGGGTGGGCCAGAGCCTCGATCCACCGATCACAAACGGCGTCAGTAAACCCAGCCTGGGAAAGCCAGAAGGTCTCAAAGCAAAACCGAGGGGGGATCGGCGGACGCTCGTCCGTGGAGGAGAGGAGCAAGGGGACATGGTCCGAGCCAATCCGGGTGATGGCGCGGAGGGAGGCTAGAGGGCACCGGAGGTCCCAGTCCGGGGAAACTAGGACCCTGTCCAGGACGGACAGGGTCGGGGAGGCTTGTCGGTTGGTCCAAGTAAATCGGGCCCCAACCCAATTGATCTCCCGGAGGGCGAGGTCGGCAATGAAGTCGTTAAACATGTACATACGGGCAAAGCAGACATTGCCATTGTTCTTGTCCTCTGCAACGCGCGGCAGGTTGAAGTCGCCCCCGACGACCACGGGGAGGGAGGCGGCCGAGATTTTTCGGTGGAGCTCCTCCAAGAAGGAGGCCGATCTACTATGGTCGGCCGGCCCATAGACAACGATGATCTCCCACTTGAAGTTGAGCGACCTCTCGAACAGCTCCATGCTGATGAAGAATTCGCCCCTATCCATGCTGCCCACCTCAAAGGTGGCATCCTTCACACCTAAAAGGATGCCACCCAAGTGGCCCGCGCTCCCACTAGAAGGGTGCCAGTGCCACGCAAATAGGTGAGAGCTCAGCCGATCAAGCTCAGGGAGAGCAAAATCGCGGCGCATGGTCTCTTGCACCGCCACGATGTCAATGTGCTCATCTCGCATGTACTCCACTAACTGGCAGCGGCGGCCATCATGACCGAAGCCGCGGATGTTCCAGAAGAGGGCCCGCATTAAGGGGCCATCGGGGGGCTGCTTGACCCCAGAACTCGGGAAGCGCTAAGCGCACGAAGGGCCGCCGTACGGGAGCGGGTGCGACCCCGAATCTCCTGCACGGCCACCAAGGGAGGAGGGGTCGTCGATTGCGGCAAAGGCGGATAGGGAGGTCCCCCAGCCGTAGAGGCGGCTGGGGGAGCTAGGAGGGCTGCCCGGGCCTCCGCGAGCTTCCCATCGAGGACCTCACGGGCCCTGATGGCCACGATCTGGGCAAGAGGGGGGCCAACTTCCCCTCGGAAAATGATCGCGGAGTCGGGGGCCACTTTGGCGAGGTGACCCAGGGGAACAGACTCAAGCGCAGAGAAAGAACAAGACGAAGCAGAGGGGGGAATGGAGGGCGTACCTGGCTCCAGGTTACGGGCGGCAGCACGGAGCTCCGCCCGCTTGGGGAAGGGCAACGCTGGGCTGCCCTCAGGGTGGGCCGCATCCAGCCGAGCACTCCGGCGGGAGGCCACCACCGGGGAGGAGGCCGACCGACCGCGACAGGAGTAGGCGGCGGACCGGGAAGGGGGGGCTGGGCCGCCAGCGGGGAGATGATCCGGGCCGCCCCCACCCCAGGAGACGACGGAGGAGAGGGCGGCTGACCCGGCCCAGCACAGCCGAGGAAGAGCTGGGCCGTAGGAGCTGGATCGGCCGGAGGAAGGGGTGGCGCATAGGGGGCCGGAGAGATGGTCTCCGTGGCAGCCCGCGGGGACGACGGGGCCGGAGGGCATCAGGCTGCGGGGCGGAGATGGCGACGGGGGGAGGCGAAGCCGGAGCGAGGGAGACCACCACAGGAGGCGTCCCCCCAACTGCGGGCGCCACCGGAGAGTCGGAGAGCAGGTCATGGGGCCGGCCCACCGGGTCTAGCACAGGCGGCGGAGACGAGGCGGGGGAGCACGAGGAGGAGGCCGGGCAGACCACCAGACCCACACTGGAGATGTCGCTCCCCTCGGATGGCGACGCCTCAGAGATCGGTGGGCCATCCACGGGGGGGCGAGAAGCGGCCTGGCGGCCCTTGCCCCCCGCGGCAGGAGGGGGAGCGGGAGTCCTCGGACGCCCCCTCCTCATCCGAGCGGTGAGAACGGGAGCGGTGGTGGCCGTGGTAGTCTCCGCCGGCCCCAGGGTTGTCACCGGGGGGCCGACGTCGAGGGAGCGGGGACGCCCAACGTGGTTGGGAGGCTCAGGGGCGATCCTGAGGTCGAAGCCCTGGTCGTTGAAGAAGACTCGGACCAAGGTGCGTAGCTTGGAGGAGTCGAGGCACTTGACCTTGACCCGCACCTCCTCCTCCTTGCGCAGTGAGAGCTTGTTGACCACCACCACCTTGCCCAAGAGGCGAGACATCTGGCGGATGACAAGCTCGGACCGCGCAATATCGGGGAGGCCGGAGATGAGGATCCAAGCGGTGTTGAGGACAGCCACGGCCTGGGCGTCGAGCACCGGCTCAGATATCTCGACAACCAGCTGGTTGAGAGCGAGAGTGATCCGGCCGCTACGCGTCGCGTAGCCGTAGCTGACGGAGTCGGGGAAGACGACAGAGAAGACGTGACCGGCGGTGGGGGTGACCACCCAGTCCCACTGGTGTCGGTAGAGGTGGTTGAGCTCAGCCTCGATCGTTTCAGGGGATGCGACCCCATCAACGACCGTGACAATCGCCTGAAGGGAGGGCGACGGTGGAGGGGCGTCCGGAACCTCGAGGTGGAAGAAACCCACCCCCTCAATCCCATGCCCATACATCATGAGCTCCGAGACCACCGGTCTATCCGGGCACAGAATGGCGGGGTGGCCGGGATCCTTGCAGAGGTAGCAGCACTGGGGCTTGACGCATGCAACCTAGGAATGCCCCCTCACCCCACAGTTGAAGCATGGGGGGCGAGGGAGACCGGATACGGGGCCTGGAGCGGAGGAGGCCCCCGGACCCGCGGGGGGTGGCACGGCCGGCGTGACGCGAACACCACGGCGCTTCTTTTTCTTGGCAGGTCCAGGGCGGCCACGGGTGGTGCCACCACCTTGGGCAGGAGCCGGGGCCGCGACCCCCGCGGAGGCCGCGTGTGGAGGGACATAGCGGCGAGTGTCCGGGGTCGGGAGGATTCCATCCCACGGACGAGGGGAGCCGGCCCGAGCCGAACGGGCGGGGGATGGGGAGCGGCCCCGCCGGTGGGATGGCGACGAGGAGCACCGACGGGCGCGCCAGTCACCCGACGACGCGCGCGGCGACGGGGACTGAGCCCGGTCATCCCGGCGGGCGGGGGAGCGACGGCTGTCACGCAGCTCCCGGAGCTCGCGTCGGAGCTCCTCCTCACGCCACAGGGAGTCGGGGGAGGGCGGGACGGGTCGCGGAGGGGCTCCCCCGCCTTCCGCTTCGACCGAGGAGCCGCATCGTTCCACTCCCGCGACATGGCTGGCCGTGGCACGGCATGAGCCGGGCGGGACTGGGCGAGGGGAGCGGCCGGGGGAAGGGAGGCCGGCTGGCCGAAC
>NC_041383.1:198955872-198957454 GCF_002162155.2 Triticum dicoccoides
CCGTCGGGGCGGAGAGCGAGAGGGCGACAGGCCCGGGGGACGGCGACGGGGCCGCGCCAGGGAGGGCCGGCGGGGAGGCGGCGGGGAGGGGCGCCGGCGGCGCGGCGGAGGCGGAGGCGAGGGCGCCCGCGAGGGCGCCAGGGAGGTCGCCAGTCGCCCAAGCCCAGATTTCTGACAGCAGTCCACTAATCGGGCTGTAACTTTTGCATACAAACTCGGATTTGGACGTTTTTTATATCAAAATCAACCGCCTCGACGAGACGCACAACTTTCATGTTGAACGCTTTTCGATTTGAAACCACCTTGACGGTGTTTCGGGCTGTTTTCTAAAGTCTGGAGTAGAAAAACTTGTCCGGACGTGCGGACCTCTACCCGGACTGTCCGGCCTCCATCCGGATCATCCGGGACTGGACCCCGATCATCCGGCTTCATCGCCAACCTTCTGTAGTCTTGGTGCTTCAATTACCCGGATGATCCGGACCCCAGCCCGGATGATCCGGCCAAACATTGCTGCAGCGCACGGTTTTGGCTATAACTTTTGCATAGGACCTTGGATGGGGACGATCTTTATATGAAAATCGTCCGCTTCGACGAGGCGAAGAACTTTGCTGTTGTAACTTTTTCTATCCGAGGTCGTCTTAATTAGGTTTCATGCCATTCTTTAATCAGGTGTCAACACGGGTATCTCAGAAATTGTCATATCTTTTGCACTTGAGCTCTTTTTTGGTCCATCTTCATATTTATTTCGATCATCTTGACGAGGGCCATCAAATGGTGACATAAACTCATAATTTTAACCTCATTCCATTATAGACTTAAGTCACTCTTTGCGATCATGTCATTTTTGAGCGTCAACACCTTGACGGCTTTTTACTCCTATGTCCGCACGCAGTTTGGGCGTCTCATCCTTGCGCTTCAGACGGACAATGGAAAAGAGTTCGATAACCTCGCTTTTCGCACTTTTTTGGCGCATCATGGCACCATTTTCCGCCTCACACGCCCGTACACCTCACAGCAGAACGGTCGAGCCGAACGCGTCCTTCACACTCTGAATGACTGTGTTCGCACACTCCTGTTTCATGCCAACGTGCCGCCTCATTTCTGGTCGGACGCACTCGCAATGCATCACTTCTTCTTAACCTTAGACCCTGCCGCCCACGGTGGAACTATGCACCTCACCATCTTCTCTTTGGTACGCCCCCGTCTTATGACTACTTGCGTATTTTTGGGTGCCTTTGCTATCCCAGCACCGCCGACACTGCTTCTCACAAGCTTGCACCTCGATCCATCGCTTGCATCTTCATCGGCTACCCCTCTAACTCCAAGGGATATCGGTGCTATGATCCGTTTCCCACCTTGTGTTCACCTCCCGGCACGTTTACTTTGATGAGCATGTGTTTCCGTTTCAACAGGTACCCCCGGCTGTTCCTCCCGCCATCGGTGACGCGGGCTCCTCGACGCCTCTCCCAGGGCCGTCGCGCGCCTCACTTGGCCCGCCCCCTAGCTTTGAGGCGTGCCCCCCGCATGTGGCGCCTCATACAGTCGCGGCGCTGGTGCCCCCGACGTTGGCGCCCGCGGCCCT
>NC_041383.1:198957464-198967900 GCF_002162155.2 Triticum dicoccoides
CCCCGGCCTCCTCGGCGCCCTCGGCGCCCCCGGTGCCCCCGGCCTCCTCGGCGCCCCCGGCCCCCTTGGCGCATGCGGCCCCCCGGCGCCTGTGGCCGGTCCGGTCACCCGCGCTCGTACGGGCGTTTTTTGCCTGAGCTCGCGCTATGCCTCAGATGACTACGTCCATGCGGCATCCACCTCTGAGTTGCTGCCGTTACCGTCCTCCGTTCGAGCCGCTCTTCGTGACCCGCTCTAGATGGCTGCGATGCAAGAGGAGTTTGATGCCCTGTTATGCAACCGGACGTGGCAGCTTGTTCCCCGTCCCCGGCACGCCAACGTGATTACCAGGAAGTGGGTCTTTAAACACAAGCTCCATCCTAATGGTACCCTTGATCGCTACAAAGCGCGTTGGGTCGTTCGTGGCTTCCGACAGCGTGCTGGCATTGACTGTTGGGAAACGTAGTAATTTCAAAATTTTCCTACGCACACGCAAGATCATGGTGATGGCATAGCAACGAGAGGGGAGAGTATTGTCCACGTACCCTCGTAGACCGTAAGCGGAAGCGTTATGACAACGCGGTTGATGTAGTCGTACGTCTTCATGATCCGACCGATCCAAGTACTGAACGTACGGCACCTCCGAGTTCAGCACACGTTCAGCTCGATGACGATCCCCGGGCTCCGATCTAGCAAAGCGTCGGGGATGAGTTCCGTCAGCACGACGGCGTGGTGACGATGATGATGTTCTACCGGTGCAGGGCTTCGCCTAAACTCTGCGATGATATGACCGAGGTGGAATATGGTGGAGGGGGGCACCGCACACGGCTACGGAACGATCCGTAGATCAACTTGTGTGTCTGTAGGGTGCCCCCCTGCCCCCGTATATAAAGGAGCAAGGGGGAGGCCGGCCGGCCCTAGGGGGCACGCCAAGGAGGGGGGAGTCCTCCTCCTAGTGGGAGTAGGACTCCCCTTTCCTAGTCCCACTAGGAAGGAGGAAGGGGGAAGGAAAGAGAGGGAGAGGGAGAGGGAAAGGGGGGCCGCGCCCCCTCCCCTAGTCCAATTCAGACTCCTCATGGGGGGGCGCACCACCTCCTGGGCTGCTGCCCTCTCTCTCTCGTCAGGCCCACTAAGGCCCAATACTTCCCCGAGGGGTTCCGGTAACCCCTCCGGCACTCCGGTTTTCTCCGAAATCACCCGGAACACTTCCGGTGTCCGAATATAGTCATCCAATATATCAATCTTTATGTCTCGACCATTTCGAGACTCCTCTCATGTCCGTGATCACATCCGGGACTCCAAACAAACTTCGGTACATCAAAACTTATAAACCCATAATAAAACTGTCATCGTAACGTTAAGCGTGCGGACCCTACGGGTTCGAGAACTATGTAGACATGACCTAGAACTCTTCTCGGTCAATAACCAATAGCGGGACCTGGATGCCCATATTGGCTCCTACATATTCTACGAAGATCTTTATCGGTCAAACCGCATAACAACATACATTGTTCCCTTTGTCATCGGTATGTTACTTGCCCGAGATTCGATCGTCGGTATCCAATACCTAGTTCAATCTCGTTACCGGCAAGTCTCTTTACTCGTTACGTAATGCATCATTCCGTAACTAACTCATTAGCTACATTGCTTGCAAGGCTTATAGTGATGTGCATTACCGAGAGGGCCCAGACATACCTCTCCGACAATCGGAGTGACAAAACCTAATCTCGGAATACGCCAACCCAAGATGTACCTTTGGAGACACCTGTAGTACTCCTTTATAATCACCCAGTTATGTTGTGACATTTGGTAGCACCCAAAGTGTTCCTCCGGTAAACGGGAGTTTCATAATCTCATAGTTACAGGAACATGTATAAGTCATGAAGAAAGCAATAGCAATATACTAAACGATCAAGTGCTAGGCTAACGGAATGGGTCATGTCAATCACATCATTCTCCTAATGATGTGATCCCATTAATCAAATGACAACACATGTCTATGGTTAGGAAACATAACCATCTTTGATTAATAAGCTAGTCGAGTAGAGGCATACTAGTGACGTTGTGTTTGTCTATGTATTCACACATGTATTATGTTTCCGGTTAATACAATTCTAGCATGAATAATAAACATTTATCATGATATGAGGAAATAAATAATAACTTTATTATTGCCTCTAGGGCATATTTCCTTCAGTCTCCCACTTGCACTAGAGTCAATAATCTAGATTACATAGTAATGATTCTAACACCCATGGAGTCTTGGTGCTGATCATGTTTTGCTCGTGAGAGAGGCTTAGTCAACGGGTCTGCAACATTCAGATCCGTATGTATCTTGCAAATTTCTATGTCTCCCACTTGGACTTGGTCCCGGATGGAATTAAAGTGTCTCTTGATGTGCTTGGTCCTCTTGTGAAATCTGGATTCCTTTGCCAAGGCAATTGCACCAGTATTGTCACAGAAGATCTTCATTGGTCCTGATGCACTAGGTATGACACCTAGATCGGAAATGAACTCCTTCATCCGGACTCCTTCATTTGTTGCTTCCGAAGCAGCTATGTACTCCGCTTCACATGTAGATCCCGCCACGACGCTTTGTTTAGAACTGCACCAACTTACAGCTCCACCGTTTAATAAAAATACGAATCCGGTTAGCGATTTAGAATCGTCCGGATCAGTGTCAAAGCTTGCATCGACATAACCATTTACGACTAGCTCCTTGTCACCTCCATATACGAGAAACATATCCTTAGTCCTTTTCAGGTATTTCAGGATGTTCTTGACCGCTGTCCAGTGATCCACTCCTGGATTACTTTGGTACCTTCCTGCCAAGCTTATTGCTAAGCATACGTCAGGTTTGGTACACAGCATTGCATACATGATAGAGCCTATGGCTGAAGCATAGGGAACATCTTTCATTTTCTCTCTATCTTCTGCTGTGGTCGGGCATTGAGTCTGACTCAACTTCACACCTTGTAGAACGGGCAAGAACCCTTTCTTTGCCTGATCCATTTTGAACTTTTTCAAAATTTTATCAAGGTATGTGCTTCGTGAAAGTCCTATTAAGCGTCTTGATCTATCTCTATAAATCTTGATGCCCAATATGTAAGTAGCTTCACCGAGGTCTTTCATTGAAAAACTTTTATTCAAGTATCCCTTTATGCTATCCAGAAATTCTATATCATTTCCAATTAATAATATGTCATCTACATATAATATCAGAAATGCTACAGAGCTCCCACTCACTTTTTTGTAAATACAGGCTTCTCCAAAAGTCTGTATAAAACCATATGCTTTGATCACACTATCAAAGCGTTTATTCCAACTCCAAGATGCTTGCACCAGTCCATAAATGGATCGTTGGAGCTTGCACACTTTGTTAGCACCTTTTGGATCAACAAAACCTTCTGGCTGCATCATATACAACTCTTCTTCCAGAAATCCATTCAAGAATGCAGTTTTGACATCCATTTGCCAAATTTCATAATCATAAAATGCAGCAATAGCTAACATGATTCGGACAGACTTAAGCATCGCTATGGGTGAGAAAGTCTCATCGTAGTCAACCCCTTGAACTTGTCGAAAACCTTTTGCAACAAGTCGAGCTTTATAGACAGTTACATTACCATCAGCGTCAGTCTTCTTCTTAAAGATCCATTTATTCTCAATGGCTTGCTGATCATCGGGCAAGTCAACCAAAGTCCATACTTTGTTCTCATACATGGATCCCATCTCAGATTTCATGGCCTCTAGCCATTTTGCAGAATCTGGGCTCATCATCGCTTCCTCATAGTTCGTAGGTTCATCATGGTCAAGTAACATGACTTCCAGAATAGGATTACCATACCACTCTGGTGCGGATCTTACTCTGGTAGACCTACGAGGTTCAGTAGAAACTTGATCTGAAGTTTCATGATCAATATCATTAGCTTCCTCACTAATTGGTGTAGTTGTCACAGGAACCGGTTCTTGTGATGAACTACTTTCCAATAAGGGAGCAGGTACAGTTACCTCATCAAGTTCTACTTTCCTCCCACTCACTTCTTTCGAGAGAAACTCCTTCTCTAAAAAGGATCCGATTTTAGCAACGAAAATCTTGCCCTCAGATCTGTGATAGAAGGTGTACCCAATAGTCTCTTTTGGGTATCCTATGAAGAGACATTTCTCCGATTTAGGTTCGAGCTTATCTGGTTGAGGTTTCTTCACATAAGCATCACAGCCCCAAACTTTAAGAAACGACAACTTTGGTTTCTTGCCAAACCACAATTCATAAGGCGTCGTCTCAACGGATTTCGATGGTGCCCTATTCAACGTGAATGTGGCCGTCTCTAAAGCATAACCCCAGAACGATAGCGGTAAATCAGTAAGAGACATCATAGATCGCACCATATCTAGTAGAGTACGATTACGACGTTCGGACACACCGTTTCGTTGTGGTGTTCCGGGTGGCGTGAGTTGCAAAACTATTCCGCATTGTTTCAAATGTAAACCAAACTCGTAACTCAAATATTCTCCTCCACGATCAGATCGTAGAAACTTTATTTTCTTGTTACGATGATTTTCCACTTCACTCTGAAATTCTTTGAACTTTTCAAATGTTTCAGACTTGTGTTTCATTAAGTAGATATACCCATATCTGCTCAAATCATCTGTGAAGGTGAGAAAATAACGATACCCGCCGCGAGCCTCAACATTCATTGGACCACAAACATCAGTATGTATGATTTCCAACAAATCAGTTGCTCGCTCCATAGTTCCGGAGAACGGCGTTTTAGTCATCTTGCCCATGAGGCACGGTTCGCAAGTACCAAGTGATTCATAATCAAGTGATTCCAAAACCCCATCAGTATGGAGTTTCTTCATGCGCTTTACACCGATATGACCTAAACGGCAGTGCCACAAATAAGTTGCACTATCATTATCAACTCTGCATCTTTTGGTTTCAACACTATGAATATGTGTATCACTACTATCGAGATTCAATAAAATAGACCACTCTTCAAGGGTGCATGACCATAAAAGATATTACTCATATAAATAGAACAACCATTATTCCCTGATTTAAATGAATAACCGTCTCGCATCAAACAACATCCAGATATAATGTTCATGCTCAACCTGGCACCAAATAACAATTATTTAGGTCTAAAACTAATCCCGATGGTAGATGTAGAGGTAGCGTGCCGACCGCGATCGCATCGACTTTGGAACCATTTCCCACGCGCATCGTCACCTCGTCCTTAGCCAATCTTCGCTTAATCCGTAGTCCCTGTTTCGAGTTGCAAATATTAGCTACAGAACCAGTATCTAATACCCAGGTACTACTGCGAGCATTAGTAAGGTACACATCAATAACATGTATATCACATATACCTTTGTTCACTTTGCCATCCTTCTTATCCGCCAAATACTTGGGGCAGTTCCGCTTCCAGTGTCCAGTCTGCTTGCAGTAGAAGCACTCAGTCTCAGGCTTAGGCCCAGACTTGGGTTTCTTCTCTTGAGCAGCAACTTGTTTGTTGTTCTTCTTGAAGTTCCCCTTCTTCTTCCCTTTGCCCTTTTTCTTGAAACTGGTGGTCTTGTTAACCATCAACACTTGATGCTCCTTCTTGATTTCTACCTCCGCGGCTTTTAGCATTGCGAAGAGCTCGGGAATAGTTTTGTCCATCCCTTGCATATTATAGTTCATCACGAAGCTCTTGTAGCTTGGTGGCAGTGATTGAAGAATTCTGTCAATGACACTATCATCAGGAAGATTAACTCCCAGTTGAATCAAGTGATTATTATACCCAGACATTTTGAGTATGTGTTCACTGACAGAACTATTCTCCTCCATCTTGCAGCTATAGAACTTATTGGAGACTTCATATCTCTTAATCCGGGCATTTGCTTGAAATACTAACTTCAACTCCTGGAACATCTCATATGCTCCATGACGTTCAAAACGTCGTTGAAGACCCGGTTCTAAGCCGTAAAGCATGGCACACTGAACTATCGAGTAGTCATCAGCTTTGCTCTGCCAGACGTTCTTAACGTCGTCAGTTGCATCAGCAGCAGGCCTGGCACCCAGCGGTGCTTCCAGGACGTAATTCTTCTGTGCAGCAATGAGGATAATCCTCAGGTTACGGACCCAGTCTGTGTAATTGCTACCATCATCTTTCAACTTTGCTTTCTCAAGGAACGCATTAAAATTCAACGGAACTACAGCACGAGCCATCTATCTACAACAAACATAGACAAGCAATACTATCAGGTACTAAGTTCATGATAAATTTAAGTTCAATTAATCATATTACTTAAGAACTCCCACTTAGACAGACATCTCTCTAGTCATCTAAGTGATTACGTGATCCAAATCAACTAAACCATGTCCGATCATCACGTGAGATGGAGTAGTTTCAATGGTGAACATCACTATGTTGATCATATCTACTATATGATTCATGTTCGACCTTTCGGTCTCCGTGTTCCGAGGCCATATCTGTATATGCTAGGCTCGTCAAGTTTAACCTGAGTATTCCGCGTGTGCAACTGTTTTGCACCCGTTGTATTTGAACGTAGAGCCTATCACACCCGATCATCACGTGGTGTCTCAGCACGAAGAACTTTCGCAACGGTGCATACTCAGGGAGAACACTTCTTGATAATTAGTGAGAGATCATCTTAAAATGCTACCGTCAATCAAAGCAAGATAAGATGCATAAAGGATAAACATCACATGCAATCAATATAAGTGATATGATATGGCCATCATCATCTTGTGCTTGTGATCTCCATCTCCGAAGCACCATCGTGATCACCATCGTCACCGGCGTGACACCTTGATCTCCATCGTAGCATCATTGTCGTTACGCCATCTATTGCTTCTACGACTATCGCTACCGCTTAGTGATAAAGTAAAGCAATTATAGGGCGTTTGCATTTCATACAATAAAGCGACAACCATATGGCTCCTGCCAGTTGCCGATAACTTCGGTTACAAAACATGATCATCTCATACAATAAAATATAGCATCACGTCTTGACCATATCACATCACAACATGCCCTGCAAAAACAAGTTAGACGTCCTCTACTTTGTTGTTGCAAATTTTACGTGGCTGCTACGGGCTTAGGAAGAACCGTTCTTACCTACGCATCAAAACCACAATGATAGTTCATCAGGTTAGTGCTGTTTTAACCTTCGCAAGGACCGGGCGTAGCCACACTCGGTTCAACTAAAGTTGGAGAAACATACACCCGCTAGTCACCTGTGTGCAAAGCACGGCGGTAAAACCAGTCTCGCGTAAGCGTACGCGTAATGTCGGTCCGGGCCGCTTCATCCAACAATACCGCTGAACCAAAGTATGACATGCTGGTAAGCAGTATGACTTGTATCGCCCACAACTCACTTGTGTTCTACTCGTGCATATGACATCTACGCATAAAACCTGGCTCGGATGCCACTGTTTGGGAACATAGTAATTTCAAAAATTTCCTACGCACACGCAAGATCATGGTGATGGCATAGCAACGAGAGGGGAGAGTATTGTCCACGTACCCTCGTAGACCA
Source organism: Triticum dicoccoides (assembly GCF_002162155.2). Lineage (NCBI taxonomy): Eukaryota > Viridiplantae > Streptophyta > Magnoliopsida > Poales > Poaceae > Triticum > Triticum dicoccoides. Next base: position 198,964,992 of record NC_041383.1, read on the forward strand.
TAAGTGGAAGCGTTATGACAACGCGGTTGATGTAGTCGTACATCTTCACGATCCGACCGATCCAAGTACCGAATGTACGGCACCTCCGAGTTTAGCACACGTTCAGCTCGATGACGATCTCCGGGCTCCGATCTAGCAAAGCGTCGGGGATGAGTTCCGTCAGCACGACGGAGTGGTGACAATGATGATGTTCTACCGGCGCAGGACTTCGCCTAAACTCCGCGACGATATGACCGAGGTGGAATATGGTGGAGGGGGGCACCGCACACGGCTAAGGAACGATCCGTAGATCAACTTGTGTGTCTCTAGGGTGCCCCCCTGCCCCCGTATATAAAGGAGCAAGGGGGGAGGCCGGCCGGCCCTAGGGGGTGCGCCAAGGAGGGGGGAGTCCTCCTCCTATTGGAGTAGGACTCCCCTTTCCTAGTCCCACTAGGAAGGAGGAAGGGGGAAGGAAAGAGAGGGAGAGGGAGAGGGAAAGGGGGGGCGCCCCTCCCCTAGTCCAATTCGGACTCCTCATGGGGGGGGGCGCCACCTCCTGGGCTGCTGCCCTCTCTCTTCCCTCAGGCCCACTAAGGCCCAATACTTCCCCGGGGGGTTCCGGTAACCCCTCCGGAACTCCGGTTTTCTCCGAAATCACCCGGAACACTTTCGGTGTCCGAATATAGTCATCCAATATATCGATCTTTATGTCTCGACCATTTCGAGACTCCTCGTCATGTCCGTGATCACATCCGGGACTCCGAACAAACTTCGGTACATTAAAACTTATAAACTCATAATAAAATTGTCATCGTAACGTTAAGCGTGCGGACCCTACGGGTTCGAGAACTATGTATACATGACCTAGAACTATTCTCGGTCAATAACCAATAGCGGGACCTGGATGCCCATATTGACTCCTACATATTCTACGAAGATCTTTATCGGTCAAACCGCATAACAACATACGTTGTTCTCTTTGTCATCGGTATGTTACTTGCCCGAGATTCGATCGTCGGTATCCAATACCTAGTTCAATCTCGTTGCCGGCAAGTCTCTTTACTCGTTACGTAATGCATCATTCTGTAACTAACTCATTAGCTACATTGCTTGCAAGGCTTATAGTGATGTGCATTACCGAGAGGGCCCAGAGATACCTCTCCGACAATCGGAGTGACAAAACCTAATCTCGAAATACGTCAACCCAACATGTACCTTTGGAGACACCTGTAGTACTCCTTTATAATCACCCAGTTACGTTGTGACGTTTGGTAGCACCCAAAGTGTTCCTCCGGTAAACGGGAGTTGCATAATCTCATAGTTACAGGAACATGTATAAGTCATGAAGAAAGCAATAGCAATATACTAAACGATCAAGTGCTAGGCTAACGGAATGGGTCATGTCAATCACATCATTCTCCTAATGATGTGATCCCATTAATCAAATGACAACACATGTCTATGGTTAGGAAACATAACCATCTTTAATTAATAAGGTAGTCAAGTAGAGGCATACTAGTGACGTTGTGTTTGTCTATGTATTCACACATGTATTATGTTTCCGGTTAATACAATTCTAGCATGAATAATAAACATTTATCATGATATGAGGAAATAAATAATAACTCTATTATTGCCTCTAGGGCATATTTCCTTCATCGACTTCACCGGCACCTTCGCTCCGGTCATCAAGCCCGGCACGATACGCACGGTTCTCCACCTTGCGGTCTCCCGTGCTTGGCCGGTGCACCAGATGGACGTCTCCAACGCCTTTCTCCATGGTCACCTCGAGGAGCAGGTCTTCTGCCAGCAGCCCACCGGGTTTGTTGACCTGGCGCTTCCAGACCACGTGTGCCTGCTTTCGCGGTCCTTGTATGGACTTAAGCAGGCTCCGCGCGCTTGGTACCAGCGCATCGCGGCGTTTCTCCATCAGCTCGGGTTCCACTCTATCCGCTCGAACGCCTTACTCTTCGTCTACCATCAGGGCTCTGACACGGCTACTTGCTGCTCTATGTCGACGACATCATCCTGACGGCATGTACTGCTGATCTCCTCAACCAGCTCGCGGCTCATCTTCGCGCTGAGTTCGCCATCAAGGACTTGGGTCCTTTGCAGTACTTCCTCGGTGTCGAGGTGGTGCGCCGTCCGGATGGCTTCTTCCTTCATCAGCGGAAGTACGCTCACGAGCTCCTGGAGCGTGCCGGCATGCTTAACTGCAAGCCCGCCGCTACGCCTGTTGATACGAAGGCCAAGCTTTCTACCACGGATGGTTCTCCTGCGTCAGATGCCGCTTTCTATCGGTCTATTGTTGGTGCTCTCCAGTACCTCACTCTGACTCGATCGGAGATCCAGTATGCCGTGCAGCAGGTGTGTCTTCATATGCATGCTACTCGAGACGTTCACTGGGCTGCTGTCAAGCGGATTCTCCGCTATATCTGTGGCACTATGGATCTTGGCATCACGCTTCACGCCTTCGCCGTCACCGCTCTCACCGCCTATTCCGATGCAGACTGGGCGGGCTGCCCTGACACTCGTCGCTCCACTTCGGGCTATTGTGTCTACCTTGGACCCTCACTTATCTCATGGCCGTCCAAGCGGCAGCCTACGGTCTCTCGTTCCAGTGCTGAGGCTGAGTATCGTGCAGTGGCCAACGCTATCACCGAGTGTTCATGGCTTCGCCAGCTGCTTCAGGAGGTCTCTTGTCCTGTTGACCGTGCCACGGTGGTCTACTGCGACAACGTCTCGGCGGTCTACCTCTCCGCTAACCCGGTGCATCATCGACGGACCAAGCATATTGAGTTGGATATTCATTTTGTTCGGGAACAGGTGGCCCTTGGCCATATTCGTGTTTTACACGTCCCTACTTCTCAACAATTTGCCGATATCATGACCAAGGGCTTGCCTACGACGTCATTTGAGTAGTTCCGGTC
>NC_041383.1:198968195-198970342 GCF_002162155.2 Triticum dicoccoides
GGGGGGTTGAGTATATGTGTTATGTGCATATTGTGTATTGGGCCCGCCTCCTAGTTCCTTGTATGGTTGAGGTCCGTGGTCCACCTTTGTACATCATATATACGTACCTATGCACGAAGAGCAATATGTCATGCAATTGTAATCTCATACACGTGTGACAGACATGCAAATGACCAATCATTGAAGAACAAGAATTAGCATACAAGGAATCTGCTGCGGTTGCAACACTCAAGATCAAATTGTTGAGACAAGCCTCTAGCACGCGGAACCAAGCCCCGAAGGACGTTAATGATGTAGCGCCGACCTGGAAGCATTCTTGAGGTGAGTCGCTGCCGCCCAGACGAATCAGCGACGAAGATGCGGGAGGAGTGCCCGCTCGGGAAGGACCAGTGTCTGTGTGTTATCCCTTTTTAGCCGTGTCCGTGTGACTATTAAATATGCACGGAGTGAGAAGCATTTGATCCTCAAGGAAACGAGCACCGCTTCAATTTCCTACGTTCGGCATGGGGCGCAAATGCGAAGCGGTTGCCTCATCTTGATATGCCTCTGGTTTTCCTCCTCCGCTCATGTTCAGTGTACTTCAACCCAGCAGAGAGCAGGGTTCGATTCCGTTCACATCAAACTCGTATACTATCTGTTATTATATCAGCATAAATAAAATATATCCACTAAAAGAACATAAACAAAATATTATCCTTCTCATAGAGTACACGCAGCTAGCGCGTAGCTACAGGCTTACATGCTTCTCTATGCCAATGTCGTTTCTACGTGTGGAAATGAGGCAATGCCACGTGAAAACTACTAGGACAGCTAATGCCACGGCTATAGCAAAGTGCAACTGCCGAGTGCCGTGCTGAAGTTTCAGGTTTTACGATCGACGCGATTTGATGCTATGAAGCATGGCAGAAAAGCAAAGGTGATCTGTACGGATGGGCGTCAACCTTAACCTTAGCCCCTCGGATGCTACATGTCATACGGCACGCTAGTTGGCACGATCACGAGGAGCGTGATTGCACAAACTTATTCACGTCAAATTGCTCAAATTGACGCATCTGTGTGTTGACTACTCGAACGTGGGGCCAAAGTATTATGAAAACACACAGATATGGCACGCTAGATGGTACCCTGTGCTGCTGTAAAAATTGGTTGCACTATATTCTTATGAAATTTTATTGTACTTTCTCTGTTTCAAAATATTTGAAGTTTAAAGTTTGTCCTAAATCAAACTTCTTAAAGTTTAACCAACTTTATAAAAATGAGAAATAAATGTTTTTGGTCCGTCAAATTCCTCAAAACTATAGACTTGGTCCTTGAAGATTTTTTGGTAGACATTTGGTCCTTCAACTCTCAAAACCGATTAAGTTTCATCCAAAACCATATTTTGACCGGGTTTGACTGCTGGTAATCTAGTCATGAACAGTAAATTAGAAAGAAGAAAATAAGCAAAAAACATTCATAAAATCTGAAGAAAAAAATTGGCATCCAATATGCTCAAGTGCACAAGATGCGTGCAAATTTCCCACATGTTTCCCTTCGAAGAAAGTTCCTTACACGCTTCTCTTTGTTAAAGTTCTCTGTAGCATGCAAAGATCTTATAAACTGAGCAAAATTATTGTTATTTTGTCAGATTACTTTTGTAAAATAAATTTCTTTGTGCATTTTTAGTTATTCCATAGGAATGTCAATCTGAAATAGACCAATCGTTTGATCGGCATCTTTTTCCTCTTTTTTTTGTTCCACGGCTGTCCACCTATTTTTGACTAAAAGGTCGATGAGCAATTGACTGTGGTGGCTTAAACTATTTTTTACGGGGTGGAGGATTTTGATTGGTAAGAGCACCTCTAACAGATCCCGCAACCGCACGTCCCGCAAAACGCGTATAAGGGCTCCCGTAAATCTTTTCTACGGTGCAGCGAGCGGTCCGGCGGAACAGATCCCGCAAACGTGTACCGCAAATTTTGCATAACATCAAACAAATTGCATGTTTCAATATTGTCAACCGAATAGAATCTTAATAAAAAAATTAAACATATGAATACATAAATGGTCGAGCAACTCACAATACAACAACCGTCATCATTGCAACAAATGTTTGAATTCAAATATTATTACAACACCAAATTATGCAAATCTCACACAAATCAAAA
>NC_041383.1:198970474-198979567 GCF_002162155.2 Triticum dicoccoides
ATTATTCAATAAGATCATGCTGGAGTTGGTTGTGTGAATCACGGTTCTCGATCTTCCGATAGGTCTCAAGTTTTGCACTCATCTCATATGTGTCCCTGGCAGACTTCACACGGCTACTAACATTGTCATAGTTGTACTCCAAATCCAAATCTCTCTCATTCTCAACGATCATATTGTGTAAAATTACACAGGCAGTCATGATATTTCAGAGGGATTTTGTTATCCCAGAAGCGAGCAGGACCTTGAACAATGGCAAACCGAGTTTGCAACACACGAAATGCCCTCTCAATATCCTTAAGGTAAGCTTCTTGTGCTTCGGCAAAAAAATTGTGCTTCTTAATTTTAGGATGAATAATGGTCTTCACAAATATTGACCACGAAGGATAAACACCGTCGGCAAGATAGTACCCCATGGTATAATCATGGTCGTTGACCATATAGTTCCAAGTCGGAGCTTTGCCACTAGCTAGCTGAGTAAATAAATGAGATTGCTGCAAAACCTTGATATCACTGACAGACCCCGGCAAACCAAAAAAAACAATGCCAAATCCACAGATCATGTCAAGCCACGACTTCAAGCACGATGGTGGGTTTACGTTTGTGGTCGGTATATTGCCCTGCCCAAGCCACCGGGCAGTTTTCCACCTCCAATGCATGCAATCAATACTACTTAGCATGCAGCGTTTGGATGGCGGTGACGCCAGCGTTCGGAATAAAAATTCCCCGATCTCAGCCCCATCTCGATGACGTCCTTCGTGGTGAACTTGAGGGATATGTGGGAATCTTATTCCATCGTGTCCTTGATGCGACGGGTCTGGTGGTGTTTGTTGTGTCTATGACGGATCTCATCTCGTGTGGTGTCGTCCTTGTTTAGGAAAAGATGAAGGTCCAAGAACAAGGTTGGAGGCATGTGGGTGGCAGTTCCGGTGTTTTGCCTCAGCGACAACGGCGGCATGCAGCGGATCTGGGATTTGAGGAGCACGGGGATGATCCCCGGTCGACGCGCCACAACAAAAATTTCCTTGCCTGCGGCTGGCCTTTTCTTCGGCTCACAAAGCCTTTATGGGCGATGGTATTTCTTGGCCTCGGAAGATGGCAAGTGGCAATGATGGTTGTTGCATAAATCTGCTTCAACGAAGTTTTCTTGCAAATATTTTTGGACATGTGTCCTCTCTCTTTTTCTATCGTGGTTTTTGTGATTTCGTGTTGTAATATGACATCTGTTTAATGGTATACGAAATTTCTCAAAATAAAATACTACTCCCTCCGTCCGGAAATACTTGTCGGATGAATGGATGTATCTAGTCGTATTTTAGTTTTAGATGCATCCACTTTTACCCATTTTCGCGACAAGTATTTTCGGACGGAGGGAGTACCTATCATGCCCGGCCATTCGCGTGCTTCGTTCATTTCCATGAGCTTTTTTATGTCCTCTTCGTTTGGAGCTCGAAGATACTCCGGCCAAAAACCCGGATTATTGTCTTCGCAAAGACACAGACACTTTTGACGGTTGTATCTTCGCCAATGCAAAGATATTCATCTGCATAGTCGGCCAGAACACCATATGCAATCACTCTCATGGCCGTCGTTTTTTTTCTTTTTGATATGTACTAGAACCAATCAAACCGGCGGCATATCTACATCGTGTGAAAAAACGGTAATTTTGCTTGCAAGCCTCGACGATGCGGACGAGAAGTGACATGTGCATTCAATATTGCCTGCAAAAGAGGTGAGCCGGATATATTGTACCTCGGCGAAGTAGTCCTTCATGATCATTTTGTCGTCGAGAGCTCGGTTGCAGGGAATGCATAGCCGATCGACCGTCGATATGCGCCGCTTTTTCTTCGGACCCGGTGCATGAGTTTCGCCCGAGCATACCTCGCCCGAAGCAGCGCCCCGCCGCCCCTTTCTTCTTCCCGCCGCCCGAAGCCACGCCGTCGCTTTCTTCTTTCCGCCGCCCCTTTCTTTTCCCCGCCTGCCGAAACAGTGCAGTGCCGCCCTCTTCCAACGATGCGCGCCGCCAGAGTAGCCGGAACCAACCGGATCCGCAAGGAACGAGCCTGCACGCCGACCTCCCGGGCGGATCCATGGCGCCGACAGAGCTTCGGCGGTGCGGGGCAGCCGGAGGCAGCACCAAGAGGCAGGGTTTTACGGCGGCGGCTGGAAGTGGAAGCGGGAAAGGAAAGCCGGTGAAAGTGCTTCGCCCCAACCGGAAGGGGATCCTACAAAATCAAATTAGGCTCGCGGATGCGGAATCCCACAAAAAAAAATCCAAGAGGACCCGATTTGATGGATCTGCTTGGGCCGAGTATACGGGTGGATCCTACAAATCACCGGTTATTATAGCGGCCACCCTGGTTTGCAGGATTTGGATTTGCTAGAGATGCTCTGACAAGAGGACAAAGAGGCCTACCCCAGTTGAATTCAAGGAAGAAATGTTGAATTCAAGGGGAGAAATAAAACGTTTGTACATTCCTTAGGTCTAGCATATTTCTTTTCGATTCTTTGTAGGTGCGCAATAAGCTCACAACAGCACAAGTTTCCATGGTACTACCGACAAACGGTGAAAGCCAATGCATGATGCATGAGTCACAACTCACAAGTCACAGCTTCAAATGTTATCAATGAGTTCATCGAAACATAGAGTTGGGTATGCTAAAAACAGAAAAAACAGGTTTGACACAGCAAGGGGGAACGCAAACAATGAATTAGGCACACCAAGTTTTGAGATGAAGACGATTAGTTTGAAAGCGACAGGTTTTAGGCAAGCTGGCTTCCAAGCAGGAGGTCAGCTTGGACACAATGAACCATACAGACAGAGTACATCGACGCAGGTGGTAAACTGCTCAAACCAAACACTTCCAGTTTTCACCACATGGATAACAGAGATACAGGCCAATTCATCGCTCGTTCATTAAGCAGGCACCATCATTAACATCACTTTCCGCCAAACAAGTAGCCCAGGGACGAGCCACCGCCAGGAGCAGCATGAACCTTGGTTGAAGGACGGTCCTGCGAGGGTTTAAACAGAGTCATCAGCCATTTCTCAGCCCACATGGTAAACAAAATCAGAGCCCCACAATGACGTCTGAATATCTTTTCAATACTCAAAAATCAGAACATTCAAGTAGGCGAAATAACAAGATGCTTTAACCCATTTGCATGGCATTACATTTCAGGGGGAAAATGAACCGTTACATTCTTGTTATACTATTGACTGTAGTGACAAATAACAGAAAACAAGATAAATTCTTGGTAGCTTAACATGAATCCACATAGGTAGTAGTTGCAAAAACTGTACTGGGCAGAAGATTGTTCTAGCAAAAAAAATTAATGATGGATGCTGACAGTTATTAAACTTATGTCAATGGAAACTTCTGACATGCCTCAGATGAAATTTTAATGGGGAATAGCTGGATCAAATTAGGTTCATTACAAGGCAAAAAACCATACCGTAAGGAAGTTGCCCGTGTTCTGGCCATCTGCACGGTAATAGTTGTTCGCCCGGCTACCTGGAATGCCAGCTGGAATCTGCTTGGCTACATCAGCAGCTGCCGGTGCTGGTTTCTCAGCAGGTGCGGGCTTCGCAGCTGGTGCTGCAGCAGGCTTTGCAGGCTCGCCATCTCCAAACAGGTAACCCAGAGAACTTTGACCACCACCAGCACTCCCGCCACGACTCATCTTGACTGTAAGATAAATACATAAATTGCAACATATGAGTGGACAAGTTCAGCATGATTGTCAGAGTGCAATACATTTTGGAAACAGCAAATGAAATCATCAGGGATAAAAGCTTCCGGAAAAATTAAGATCTCAAAGATAAACTACATAAGGCAAGTGAATCTTGAAATCATATGCCCATACCGGATATATTTCGACCACTAGTTACTACAAAAATGTTGATATAGTGGCATTTGAAGAAATATCATGGTAATTTAGGAGAAGACAGAAAAAAAGCATGCATGCTAAACCAAGTCTTCAGATAAGAATGCTTGGTAAGATTAAGTATCAGTGCTGCTTAGACTGAATGAAGTCCAACAGGGTCAGATATTATCACAAGCCACAAGGTATGCTGTCAATTAAAGCATATAATCTACAAGGTTAGGTAAGATCAATTTCTGTGAAAAACAAAGATAAAACTCTGAAGATGAGGAAATATAGTTTTGAGTACGGCCGTGAAAGAATATCTAACAGTTGCTTCTAATAAGAACTTCGAATAAAGGGAACAGAGTATGATCGCAGGACATGTTGCTAAGGATAATGGTGGTTACCAGTCAATACAGGGCAACCTGGAAAATGAGGCAATCCAAACCCAAAATATAACTCAACCCAGGGCAACTAATCAAACATCAAACAGTAGATATCAACAGTATTGTGTTTAGTGAAAACATTTAGATCTCTGTTAGAGGGCATGATCAATAGAGGAGATGATAGCATCTCAAAACCTTATAAGGTTAAACCAATGACAGACAAAAATTTCAGCATCTTTGGGTTGAGAAGATAAAAATAACAGGGCAACAGGTCCCTCACTGCAAAGTGTGGTTTGAAAACACGATGAAGTGAACTACACATTCATACAGAGCAGCAAGTTAATAGAAACTCAAGGTCACTCAAGTAAGATAAGATATTCAAAGATAAAATCTCATTTCAATCAATCCTAGGATTGATTTTTCAACTGGACTGCAATTTGGTGCCTTCCTAGACCAAATTACACAGTACATGTGGGGCCTAGCACTACAGCCAGCACCCCAAGCATGTAACAAGCAAAATCCAGACAGTAGGTTCAGTTTAAATTAGCATAAAAACATATCATACCAATCCATTGCATATTTGATGCCATTTAAGGACACTTAGAGATTGTTGGATATAGTTAGGGTGTTCGGCATACTTCAGTTTCAGTTAGGCAAGTTATCCCTTAGGTTTGACTGCTACAAGTCATCACCAGAGAGGTTGCCTGAGATTAATCATTAGCATCAAACACAATATATCAAACAGGCCAGATAGGTTCCTACAGGCCTACACCAAACATGGGTTGGAACAATCCTAACATGGCACAACGACAACAAGTCCAATTGAAATTCCGTGGTATGTTTGCCAAAAGTTTCCCATGAATTGGCTGAGCATCTTGTGAACGCCCGCACTTTTTCCATCAAATCATTCACCTATAAAGGACAAAACACAGCTGATATCACCACATACCAGCAGATCTCTTCTATGATTCGTTATAAAATTGCCATCATCCAACCTTCTCTACACAAAACAGATGCACATCACAAGTCTAGTCAGCAGTTCCCCCGCACCAGCTAACCTGAAACTCAAGTGACATTGCTACGATTACGAACCACATGCCCTAGAATCTTCAAATCTAGGTAAGGTCACCCCTCGCGAAGAAACTGCGGTGAGCACGCGGACTTTCCGCACCCAATTCTCCAAACTACAAGCCCGATCCCCACAAATCTAGCATGGGCAAAAGTAAAATGGACGTCATTACCAACAAATCAGCGACCAACAAAAGTAATTAGGCGCAATTCCGAGATATAAGCATCCTACATCGACGGATCCTGAACCATACGGGCACAGAAGCACACGATCCATCTCATTTCTGAGCGCCTGAGACCAGATCCAGAACTAAACATCTACCGGAAAAACAAGGGCGAGCGAGATCAGCCGCGCGGATCGCCGGACTAGGCGGCGGGAACCAATAGGGGGGGATCTGGGCAGGGGGAGGAGGAGGAGAGGGGAGGCGATTGGATACCTTAGATCGGGCGCCGACGAGGGGACGGGGGACGAGGACGAGACAGGAGGAGGCGCTCGAAGTGGTGGGAGTGGTGGTGGGGAAGCGCTGCGTTGTTGGTTTCCTTTATAGAGTGGGACGTTTGCAGGGAGGGGGCTGGATCTTTTGCAGTTTGGTCCTCGTGCACGGTCGCAATTCGGAGAAAAGATGGCCCTGGCTGTGAGAGCAGTGGGTGATTTGGTAAGATGTGATTTCTTTTAAGTTGTTGCATGATTGGATGGTGTCGATGGACGATCCAGGGAATTGTCTAAATCAAATAGCTGGACAGAGGTTACGCCCCTTCTGTGACCGGCTACCGCAGCTGGCTATATCTTTGATATTTTGGGCAATGTGAGTATTTGGCATTTTAAGTTTGGAATGTCATAAATGTGCTCATATGTCATACTACTAAGATTAGATGGCAAAAATGAAAGCTAGAGAAAATGACAACTAGTAGATTCAAGCTTGACCATGAATTTAACCAATGAAATGTGGGCTATGTGCCACAAAATTATACCGTTGAATATGTATTCGAAAAAGGTTTTCTATAGTACGGTACTAACATTTTAAGCCGCATGAATTATGTACTATGTTATTTGTGATCTAATCGATGTTCAAAACTAAATCTCAAAAAGTATGCGCGCCTCCTAATCTGAAACAAGGGAAGTACTTTCTAAATTCCATCAAATAAACATACAAATTAGATCGTTTTGTGTTTCTGTTGAGTATCGTGATTAGATTGGAAAATATGATAGACTATGAAGTATTCTGGCTTGTCTTGTACTCCAAGTAGATCATGTGGCTCATGAGGCTCAAGCAGTAAACATCGATTCCACCAATCCTCTCTATCCCGTCTTGCTGTTTCCAAAATAGGGGGGGTGACAAGTCATGCATGAACCCTGAAGAGAAGAAGGAAATATCGACCATGTGATTATATTTTTGGTAAATCCTTCATCGTCAAAAAAAAATGAGTTCCAGAGATGAGCTATCGAAAAAGAGTTAGGCATTTGGATTCACAAAGCTATGTGACTGAAATTATGAGATTTTGAGTATAACAAGAGATGAAAACAAATTCCTCAACAACAACAACAAAAAGACGAAAGCAAAAGCAAATAGGGTCTTCCAATGATGGTGGATGGGGTAGGGTAGGATGATTTTGATCCGAAATGGAAGAAGGGGAAGACATTGCATAATACAAGTGATCAACATGTTTGATACATATACGCAGTCGTGATCTATATGTAACAAACCGACGCAAGATATTGGGTTTTTTTTTGTAATCTTTCTCAAAACTTTTGAAAATGACTGAAAAGATAACTAAAACATACTCCCTCCGTTCCTAAATATTTGTCTTATTAGAGATTTCAAATGAACTACCATATACGGATGTATATAGACATATTTTAGAGTGTAGATTCACTCATTTTGCTTCGTATGTGGTCACTTGTTGAAATCTCTAGAAAGACAAATATTTAAAAACGGGGAGAGTACATCAGATCACAAATAAACTTGATTTTTCAACAAATATTAACCATTAAGTGACTTTAGGTAGACATATAATCGATGCCGACACCATGCTCGCTATACCTGTCACCTTCGGGGCCAATTGTCCAATCATTGACGTCCTCTAAAACTACATATTTCTATAGCCATCTCTACAGCATTTAATGATTATGCAAACATACTACTCCCTCCGTTTCTAAATATTTGTCTTTCTAGAGATTTTATCAAGTGACTACATACAAAGTAAAATGAGTGAATCTATATTCTAAAATATGTCTACGTACATAACGCATGTTGTAGTCCATTTGAATCTTTAGAAAGACAAATATTTAGGAACGAAGGGAGTAAGTGACATGGTTCTGAACAGAGAAAGAATCTATCTTGATACCTAGCTTGACCACCCAACCTATACGAAAATCTTGTGACATATAGCATATGACCTACCATGTTACGAGAGACTGCCGACGCTACCAATTGGCAATTGTACAATCCTCCAAAGGATCGTGTGTCGGGTCAAAAAGAAAAGGATGATGCGTTCAATAAATTCCCCATCTTTTGCAGGACATATATGCAAGAGACCAAATAAAAACAGTTTCCATACCCTGTTGACCAAAGTCAGCGAAACGCCGGCCGCAGAGAGAGCACATGGACGCCGGTGTGATGTGTGGTGCGAGAGCGGCACAGGCAAAGCGCCTCTTGGGAATGGCCCGAGCCGCTGATCACATTATTCACGGTCGAGATCGCGCGGCAGAGTGTAACCCGTCGGTGCGAGTCTCCTCCGTGCGGCCCTATCCGTCCGTGTGCATGTGACCCGTGGGCCCGGCGACAGCTACAGAATAACCACGCCAAGATGGATGGGTCGTCCCTTTCCTTCCTCTGCCGATGGCCGTAGCCTAATCATACGCCAGCTGACTGCCCCCACCTCTCTTAAGTTTGGTCTTAATCACATGAAGAAAAGGAAAGCACAGAATATTATAAAAATGGGGTATTTAAAAAATACGATCCTGACAGAAAACTGCGCCTGCCTCTCTTAATCATATGAAAAAGATGTAAAGCCTATCAGAATGATAGTGATATTAAGTTTATATAAAAAATGGTTGGTCCAAAAGAATTCTTAGTTGCTTGATGAGAAAATAAGGCATCTCAGAACCACATTAGATGAATTACTAAAATAATATGCGTTTGGAAAAAGAAATACTAGACTATATTTCTTAATCGCATGAAAAAGTGAAACATTCGCCACGAAAAAGCAAAATATTCTGCTTCGATTAGGCAAAAAGAAGCGGAGATTAATAAAAGCAGTTGTCTGCAGGGCCATTCCCTTTCAATATCTTCAAATCCCCATTCACTACTTCAAGTTATTATGGAACAAGGAGCGAATATGGGTTGAAAACATGTTCAAGGAAAATTTCACCAGTTGGAGAGGCAAGCTTTTGTTCAGTGTTGATCAACGATAGTCTCAGTAGTTTAACGATGTTTATGCATACGTTTTCATTCTTTGAGATGACTAGGGGGTGCGGAATAGAATGGATGGCCAAATATCTTGTTTGATTTTCAAGCAAATGGATGTTCACAAGCAAAAATATGGACTAACCAATTGGAGTATTAAATGTCGACCTAAGAATCTAGGAGGCTTGGTGTGGAGGTTCTAGGAAATAAAAAATGAAAGTGTACTCACGGAGTAGATTTTTAAGGTTTAGATGAGGAGTAAGTATAGCATGTGCTACTTTGGAATAAGTATCTCCACACCAGGATGTTATCGCAAGTGAACATGAAGCCAACGGTTCTCGTATTTGGAAAGGATTAAAAAGGGTCAA
>NC_041383.1:198979807-199039376 GCF_002162155.2 Triticum dicoccoides
AGTGGTCCATTCATAATTGGGAATGGCTCCACTATTGCTTTTACGGGAAGACACTTGGTTGAGCAACAATCCAATATGCCAAAAATTTCCATTGTTGTAAAACATTATTTAACGAAAACATATGTTAGTTGCAACGTTATGGCTTTGGTGTGTTGAACATAGGTTTTAGGTGGGCGTTGATGGCTCCAATTAGCTAACCACACTGCGAAGACCATCCCTATGCTCGTCATAAGATCGACACTCTTACTTCAAATAGGCTGCAACTAAACCATGTGCGTATGTGATACATCTACAATGTATATAATTTTTTTGTTTGTCACATGCTATTATATTATCATCTTAGATGATTTATATGCATTATTATGCTATTTAATATCATTTTTTGGGACTAACCTATTAACCTAGTGCCAAGTGTCAGTTGTTGTTTTTTCCTTGTTTTTGTCTTCCACAGAAAATCAATACCAAACGGAACGAAACTTTTTGAGAATTTTTCTTGGACCAGAAGACACCCAGGAACCTTCGGGAAGGGGTTAGAGGGGCCACCAGTTGGCGACAAGCTCGAGAGGCGCGCTCTAGGGCCCCCCCAGACTTGTGGCCCCCCTGATGACTCTCTAACCCTAATCTCAGCTCCATAAATACCCAAATATTACCTTTACACCAAAGGGCACACCAAAAATACCTTTCCACCGCCGCAAGCTTCTGTTCTTGTGAGATCCCATCTTGGGGCCTTTTTCGGCACTCCGCCGGAGGGGGATTCCATCACGGAGGGCTTCTATATCAACCTTGCTGCCCTTCCAATAATGTGTGAGTAGTTTACCACATACCTATGGGTCCATAACTAGTAGGTAGATGGCTTCTTCTCTCTCTTTGATCTTCAATACAATGTTTTCCTCGATGTTCTTGGAGATCTATTCGATGTGATCTTCTTTTGCGGTGCGTTTATTGAGATCCGATGAATTGTGGATTTATGATCAGATTATCTAAGAATATTATTTGAGTCTTCTCTGAACTCTTTTATGGATGATTAAGATAGCTTTGTACTTCTCTCCGATCTATTGATTTGGTTTGGCCAAATTGATTGATGTTTCTTGCAATGGGAGAGGTGCTTTGTAGTGGGTTCAATCTTGCGGTGTCCTCACCGACAAAATGGGTAGCGAGGCACGTATTTGTATTGTTGCCACTAAGGATAAAAAGGTGAGATTTATTCATATTGATTGGATCTATCTCTCTACATCATGTCATCTTGCTTAAGGCATTACTCCGTTCTTATTAACTTAATACACTAGATGCATGCTGGATAGCGCTTGATGTGTGGAGTAATAGTAGTAGATGCAGGTAGGAGTCGGTCTACTTGTCACGGACATGATGCCTATATTCATGATCATTGCCTTGGCTATCGTCATAACTTTGCGCTTTTCTATCAATTGCTCAACAGTAATTTGTTTACTCACCGTATGTGTTCTTTCCAGAGAGAAGCCTCTAGTGAAAACTATGGCCCCCAGGTCTACTTTTATCATATTATTTTAAGATCTATAAAACCAAAAAACACAAAAATATCTTGCTGCAATTTATTTAATTTTACTTTATTTTGCACTTTTATTTATCTTCTATACCTATCTCTATCAGATCTCATCCTTGCAAGTAACCGTGAAGGGATTGACAACCTTTTTTCGCGTTGAGTGCAAGTATTTGTTTGTTTGTGCAGGTGCAATCATTGGAGACTTGTGTGTTCCTCCTACTGGATTGATACCTTGGTTCTTAACTGAGGGAAATACTTATCTCTACTTCGCTGCATCACCCCTCTTCAAGGGAAAAACCAACGCAAGCTCAAGAAGTAGCAGTATGGAGGTCATCACCAAGCCATACCAAGATATCTTCTGTAGTTATATCATGCATCCATAAGAAACATTTCTTGGTCAGTGTGTCATTAGCTACTTTGAGCCTAAGTTTCAAGAAGGTGAGAATGGTGGATCCGCAACTGCTCAGTAAACTGCAACATGACTAGATAGATTTTGTGTCTTCCTTTGTTTATATTCCTAGGAGCATGTATAACATAGATCATGAATATTTTATATATATGGAGGAGGCTTGGCTGCATCATGTCCGGCTATTATGTCTTACATGGTATTGTAAAGGGTTGGTTACCATGTGAACTTTATTTCGCCTCTTTAATGAATCTGATGTATCCACCAATGTATATGTATTTAATGCATGAGTTGAATCATGTCACTGTAAAGTTCTAGAAATGCATGCTTACAATGTGCGCGTGTTAATTTCAAATTCTGTATTCATATCATGTGATATATGTGAGTGGTTTACACATGTGTTTTTTATTGGTTGGAATGCAAATTCCAAATTTTGAAACCAAACCAAACACAATCCAATCAATGCTGCCAAATATTTGTCTTGAGATCAAATGACAGCCAATGGTATTACCAAAAAAGGTTGGCAAGTGCTATGGGCTACAATCCAAATAGCCATAACCTACCAAACATACCCTAATTGTAGGCGAGACCGACCTAGGACTTACAATAGGCATGTTATAGACATGCGCCTTGATACAAATTGCTTGTGACCTCCTATCTGCCACTATTTGTGGTAAATTGGCAGGGAAACTTGCCACAAAAATCTGCGATATGCTCCTGGTTGCTGAATCTGACCATGCGACCAAAGAAAAGTTCTCGGCATGGATGAGGTGGCGAGCCGAGTCAGCAACGAAGGTCGCGTAGATCACACAGATTGAATCAGAGATCCCATTAGACATCTGCGTTCACCTCGTCGGACCTGCATGGGCCACTACTATCAGAGATGATTCCGGCAGATCCCTCGATATGCACTACAAAATTTGCTCTATTTTGTGACATTTCACTTGTGTCATGTATAACCCTTTTTTGTCACGAAAAATACACAAGTGACATTTTTCAGCCGTCACCCCACCATCACCAAAAAGCCATCATGGAAAATAAAATTTTCACGGTGCCACTTTTTTTGTCACGCAAGATCACATTTTAGGTGACAAGCCAAATAATGTCATCGATTGTCGTTTTCATTGACGGCCCGGAATGTCACCTATGATATCCCAAATTGTCATCTAAGATCTTTTACGCGACGATAATCCGTCACTGATGATTGGTCCGAGGGGTTGATCGGTCAAAGATTTAGAAAGGTGGGGCCAGCAGTTGCTAACGTGGCTTCTTCCATGTGGGTCTGCCATGAGTTTTATCGCCAACGGTCCCGTCAGTAATAACTTGGCGTTTGTTTTGACCAGTCAAAGCTACTGACATACGAGCCCAAAGGATGCTGACGTGACTGCTTACAAGTGGGGCCAGACATTGTTGACGACATGCATTTACGTCACAATTACCATCATTCATAGAAAAAAGTTGTAATTCATCTATTATTAACTTTGCCAGCGAATATGTATTTAATTTGTAATTTTAGGAAAATAGATTGAAAATTTGATTCGCTGGAATATGAGAATTCAAACATTGGCAACATGTCTTCCATTATAAGTGAATCCTGACATTCTACAAGGAGAAGCAGAGGACATATTCTCAAACAAAGTAAAATTAAGTTGACTATAAGCGTGAGCCCATTGGTGTTTTCCAGACACTGTCTTGTGCTGACTGCGTGGACTTCCTTAACAGGTGATTGAGCATTGCCTCCATATGTCTTTGCTTTTTTTTGAAAGACAGTGGATTTCTTCTGGTGATCCATCTTAAAATCTTCAATCCCTTCTAGCTTCTTCTTCTTGAGTTCTTTAATTTCTACTATCCGGGCAAAAAGTATTTCATTCAACTCTTCATGAAACATATCACTTGACTTTTTTGCATCTGCCTCCTAAGTTGCAATGATGTGTCGTACCTCACGGATGTGTTCACGAGAGGATGAATTCTTCCCGGAGGAGGATGAGAAAGTAATGTGCTTGAGGAGCTCTTTTCCTCAATGATGTCTACATCAGGTATTGTTGCCGTGTCAAGCAGTTTTGATGGTGTATGCATGATCATCGATTCATTCTGCAATACGATTGATAGCACTGTTAGAGCAGTGTTTGATAGTTTGAATAATTATTGTTAGACTATACATTTGAAGCCTACAGATTTGGCGGTACTTACAATTTGTTTTTTTACAGTCAGACTCAATGTAGGATCTTTTTTTGTAGTGCACGTAGGTTCAAGCAAGTCTCCACCGGAGTGATTATCAATGCTGTCCTTAGGCTTGTATCAGATTCATCAATTGGTAAACATTAATACTACAAGAAATATAGTAATCCAACATAAAGCTTTTGCAATAAGGTAGTACAAATACTTACCATATGTCTGAAGTGGGAATCACATTTTGTAGGTGCAGTGTTCTGACTCAGCTTTAGAGTAGATGGTTTTCCTTGTTTCTTCGCACGAAGTTCCTGCAAAGTGAAGCTCAAATTTAGTACAATCTATCTAGAAGTATGGGTTGACAAGTTGAAAAGCGAAGAGTGTGTATCACATACATTGGAGTGATCCTCACACCAGTGGTCCACAAGTTTCTGTCAATTTTCTTCATTTATATAATCAGGCTTTAACGATATAGCCTGCTCACAGGTGTGTGTTTTTACCTTGTTCCAGTAATTGTTCCTATATGGAATATGACCATATTTCCTCATGTCGGATTATGGGATCCGCAAACCCTTGAGAGGTTCGAACTTTGGGGTGCGTGTGGAGATCTCAACCTATCCAGCCTGCCTACTCGCGATCCTCCTAAGCCTAGCGCGACAAGCTCAAAAAGACAAAGAGACATAGGAGTTTATCCTGGTTCGGGCCACCTTGCGGTGTAATACCCTACTCCAGTGTTTTTGGTGGATTGCCTCGAAGGGCCGAGGATGAACTAGTACAGTGGATGAACTGGCCTCAGGAGGTGAGGTGTTCTTGAGCTGGTGTGGTGTGAGCTAGTTCGACTCGTCTCCCTTTCTATGGTGGTGGCTAGTCCTATTCATAGTGGCCTTGGTCCTCTTCCCAAATGTTGGCGGGAAGGGATCCCACAACGGCCAGATTTGAAAGGGTACAAGTAGTACAGCTTATCCTGACAAAAGTAGTCTTCGCCTGCGAAAAGCCTCCGGGTGTGACGCTGCGGTGGGCTCGTCGATGACCTCCGTCCTGCCGTCCTGGCGGTCTTGGTCTCGTTGCACCGAAATGGAAACCTTTGGCTGATTCCTCGGGACTCCGCGCCTGTGGCCTGCCTCCCTTGCACCGAAGAGGAAACCTGCACTCTGCGCTCGCCTGGCGCCCGCCTAGCCTTCTTGGTCATGGCTCACGTCAGCTGAGCCTCGTGAGGTGAACCTTGCATAGAACTCTCCGCCCCTCGGGAGCCCGCCTAGGGAGGCTGACCCCTTGGGGGTCTTGGCGTCGTCCGCCTAGAGAGGCTTGGCCCCTCGCGAGGGTCTTGTGTTGTTGGTGCTGAAGCTGGGCTGTACCAGGCCATCGATGGAGCCACGTGGTGGGCTGCAGGCAGGCAGGGCTGGATAGCCCCGTATCCAGGACGCCGACAGTAGCCCCCGGGCCCAAGGCGCACTCGGACTTGGCTTCCAGGCGAAGCCAAAGGGCAAGTGTGGAGCATTGCGGGCCCTAACCGCCTGCGACCTTGATGACACGTGGCGGTTCATGGGACGTGGGCGTATCCACTTCCCCATGCTGCCTTGATATCTGGTAGGCCCAGCAGTCGCCCATTGCCAGTGCAGCTCGCCCTTCGTAGACCACCGTGCTCGGCCCTCGTTTCCTCCTTTCCAGCCTTGCCGCCACATCCGTAGATCCGGTGCAGGTGCCTCGCCCTTCTTTTGGCGCTTGCCATGGCCCCCAAGCCGAGGAAGAAGAAGGGGAAGCCACTCGCCTCAGCCGGTCCTCTGCCGGCCCTGGAGCCAGCCCTTGAGTAGTCGACGGTGATCAATCAGGAGGGGCTGGACAAGGTTCGCCATGCGCTTCCCGCTGATTCAAATGAGGGGAGGGCGACAGTCGTCCGCCCTGCATCTTGGCAAGTGAAAGAGATGAGCGCCACGGAGATCCCCATTTATCTCCATGCTCTTCTCTCGGGGTTGATTCCTCCCTTCTCCCCTTTCTTCAATGTGGTGATATCGCATTACCAGATTCACCTATTGCATCTGGACCCCCGCTCTGTTATTCTTCTCGATGTCTTCGTCTTCCTCTATGAGGCCATGGTCGGCATCACTCCTTCCGTGGCCTTATTTCACCATTTCCCCTTGCTTCGGTTGGTCAACGCCCACCAATGCTCTGGGTGCGTGACCTTTGAAGCTGTGGCTGCAACCGCTGGTTCGGGGATCGACTTCAAGCTCTCGCCCGCTGCGAAGGGATTTCGGAAGCAGTGGCTGCTTATGGATGCCCGCGCGTTCAACCCCCTGCTCTTGACTCCTGGGGCATCGGCCTCGCCTAGCTCCGGTTCATGCCACGAGAGGCTCTCCGACCGGCGTCTTGCTTTCATCTGGAAGAGATTGGCGAGGCTTCAGGAACTAGAAGTGACGGCGCCAATGGTGGTGAAGGAATTCGTCAGGCAGCGCATTGCTCCCCTCCAGCGCCATTCTCACCCAATGTGGGACTTCGCACGCATCGGATATCCGCTGAGGCTGCAGAGGCCGTCGCTGGTTGCCGACACCTTGAGCATGGTGCTCAAACTCATGACCGGCGAGCCCGAGCCTGCTGACCTTCTGGGGGGTGGCTGCCTTCTCTATCTGTGCTCGAACAAGGTGGCCTTTGCTGGGCAGATGCCTTTGTTAGACAAGTGGGGGTTGCTTCAGGAGGGCCTTTAGGGGCCCCGCGAGAACCCCGTCTTCATGGCACCTCTCCTGATCAACCCTGCCGCGTGCGCCCTGAGTGTGGAGGCAGGGGGCGCGCGCCTCCAGCACCCATTCGTGGCCCAGGAGGCCGAGGCTCCTGGGGCCCTGGAAGGAGCTGCCGCAGGACTGATGCGACCCCAAGCTCCGGAGGCAGAGGCTCTTGATGCCCTGGGTGGTGGCTCTAGAGTGGGTGCTGACGGCGAGGAGCCCACCAATGTCTCCGAAGCTGTGAGCCGGAAGATCTCGCCGGGCGCCCCTGCTCTCGGGACCCCTTCCCCGGCTGCCCCGCCGAGTGCTCCCCCTCCTAAGGATCGCCTATCGGGGTCCGGTCGACCCCGCCTGTGCCTTGAGTCGCTCCTGAAGAGGTAGAGGTCCCCTTACCGCAACGATGGCACCCGCCGGCCGCTGAAGCCGAGGAGATACGTGGCTGCCGATGAGTAAGTACCTTTGCTCTTGATCTCCTTGCGCGCCGCATTTTCTCACGGCTGGGGTTTTGCAGGGCTCGCACGAAGGCGAAACCTTGGGAAGCAGGCGTCCCCAAGGATTCCAGCTTGACGCACGCGCACAGCCCCTGGCGCCCTGATCCTGCGCAGGGCGTGGGACCGACTCCAGTTGCTGCGACGTCGCGAGGGTGCCCCGGAACTGGGCCCCCTGCTCCCTCTCCCCGCAACTCAGCCCGTGAGATGGGGGATACACTGGTGATCCTTCCTCTTGTCATTGCCGACTGGGGGGGTGCCCCCTGGGCGGCCTTCGTCTTCAAGTTGTGGGGCCACACCAGCCAGCCCCCGGCCGGCGGCTGGCAGGGCACCCAGCGCCTCCCGAGCGGCCTCCGGGGCCAACGAAGGTTTTGCGACGAGCACGCGCTCGCTCGTGGGTGCAGCACTGTGCGCTTTGGGCTCTTTGGTGAAGCGATGCGTGCGATGATCCATCTTGGCGAGGAGCTCGCCAATGTCGACACCAGGCTCGAGGCAGAGAACCGCCGCCTGGAGCATGAGTGGCAGCGGCTGAAGGTTGCCATCAACCTTGGGAGACTTCAGCGGCCCTTCTGGCCTCCTCACCAGGCGAGGCGGCCCTTGCCGAGGCGGAGCTCCTGAGGCACCATGAAGATTTGACGTTGGAGACCGTGGAGCACAGCTTGGCGTTGGAGAGGTTGGAGGTGAGGGAGCGGCTGGCTGCCATGGCTGAGGACGCCGTCACTGCCCGAGAAGCTCGGGTCCAGCTGGAGGTGGAGGAGAGGGTGGCGAAGGCGCGTGCTGAGTTGGCTGGGAGACACCGCCTGGATCTGGAGCTGCTCAAGGCTGAGCTTGAGGGCCGGACCTCCGCCTTAAGGCCGAGCTGCAGTCTGTGGAGCAGCGTGAGAGCGCTGCTCGAGAAGCCCTAATTTCTTCCGAATCTGCCTTGGCCTCCGTCCGAGCCAAGCTGTCTTCCCTTCGGCAGCAGATCGAGGACACCGCGTCCCTGGCGGAGAGGACCGAAGGCAAAGCGAATCGCCACCAGACGCTGCAGCATGAGCACGCCTCGATGCTTCAGGGCCTCAGACTCAGAGCTAATTCTGCCTTGGGCACCATCTGCAACGAGAGTGCTCCTCACCCGCACGAGAACGACTACGGCAGCCACCTGAACTTCTTCACCGACATTGTGACCCGCTTAGAGGCTCGGGCTGCAAGGTCTCGCGAGCTTGTAGCGGAGAGGAGCCATGGTCTTCCGGGGCACGCGTTCTCGCGTGTCTTCAGCCACCTCCTCAACCGCGATCCCCACTTTGACTTTGATGCTGTGTTAGTCCCCATGCCCCGGTTGTCCAGGACAACCTGGCCGGGTGGGTGGATGACCATGTGGACGCCTTGGTAGCAGAATTCGCCATGGAGGACGACAAGGTCGTGATCGCAGCCGAAGAAGTTGGTGCGGATGGTGATGACGAGGAGGACGGCAGCCTCGATGCAAGCAGTGCGGATGGAGGTGATGAAGAAGGGGCGTCCAGCTAGGCCCGTGTTTCTTTTGCTTTGACCTATATGACGAAAACTCGAACGCATCCTTGTGAGAGCATTTTGGAAAGGGGGTGCCCCTTATGATGTGTGAGATTGCTAAATGGTTTTGAAGTGGCACCCGGAGCGGGGCCCCGCAGGGATGCAGGTCGTTGAGTGAGGTAGTTGTTTATGACTTATCTTGGGTTTCGTGGGTCTTGAGTGAGGCCTGGTGTCGCAGCGGCGCTCCTTCTCCTTAGGCGAGCCTGTTGCGGGCTCGCGAGGTTCTGTGCCTCTCGAGGGGCCTGCCGGCCTGCCGTAGAGTGCCTCATGAGAAGCCAACTGCCAGACCGTGCCGAGGTGTGCGCGCGAGGTGGCCGCACACTCGAGCCCCCTGGGGGAGCGATTGGCACTAACGCGTACACCGTACCCGCTTGTGGGCAGGGCAGCAGTCACGAGCTCCAGAAAGAACACAAGAACTGAAGGCAAGAGAGCGACACGAAACGAGAAAAACTCCCCCCATTTTTATAAACACACGAAAAACAATCTACTTCAAAAAGTTGGCAGGCAAGTACAAAAAGGAGGCAAAAAGCAGACGGCCGCGTCCGGCGCCTAGCTAGTCTTCAGTCTTCAGTCTTCTCACTAGCGCGGAGCTAAGTGCTTCCACTGGGTGGGCATAGTCATTGGGGATAGTGTCGACGGCCAGCGCGGAGCATGGTGCTTCCACTAGGACATGGGCAGGAGCCCCCGTGAGGCCCCATGGCAGCACTCAGGAGACTCTGGGGCATGTACAGATCCACTCATTATTACATGAGAGTGTCACAAGCGGAGACCTTCATAGGCTGGAGCCTTGCTTCATGTCGCCCGACGAGGACCCCACCGTGCGCCACCCCTGACCACCGTTGGGGAGACCGGAAACCAGGACAAGACCAAGGGGCCAGGAGGACGCTGGCGGCGTCCTCGGCGACCATAGGCCCCCCACCGGGCAGAAGGGCTTGCCGGCGCCTTCCCTGACGGGGAACCTACCTCCAGGCAGGGCCCTGCTCCGTGCAGTGCGAGGAGGGCCCCGCCGCTGGGCTTCCCCCGTGCTGCTCCCAACGTCCTTCGCGCTCCTACGGGGGATCCGTCGTCCTGAGGTCCTGGTGGCAACTGCACCCTGGTTCACCTGTGATCCATGGCCAGCGTAAGCATGCTCCTGCGGTGTTAGCTGTACCCAGAGGCTGTCGCCGTTGAAGATGTTGGCAGGGCTTGGTGGCGGCTCGAAGGAAAGCTCGGCCTCATGTATATCTAGCGCCCAGCCTGGCGTGGGGGATCGGCTGGGGCCCTCTCCCCGCGCATGCCTTGGATCCATCGTGATGGGGACGTTGGCCTCCGGGCTGTCCGCTACAGGAGCACCTCCTGGCTGCCTCACGTTCCCTCATTCTTTAGTCGCCCTCTGGTCCTGTCGGCCAGGGGCCGATACTCCAACACGGCTCCTGGTAATGTCGCCTGGAGCAGCCCCGTGTCGAGGTGGCACGTTCGGAGTGGCGCGGGCTGGTCGGCGTCGAGAGGCTCTCCAAGGGCCCTGGGAGGGGGTGCGCGATTGTGTCGAGGGTGAGCGCGCGCCCCCACCATCGCTTGCGACATGGGCAGGGTGCACAACGGTGCCGCCCCCTGCATGCCGCATCCAGCAGCTCAGCGACCCGTTCCAGCAAGGCATCGCGGCCACTTTCTAGTAGCCTGCATCGTAAGAGCTCTCGGGCCACGATGACCGCTGCCCGTGATGACCCACAAGTATAGGGTATCTATCGTAGTCCTTTCGATAAGTAAGAGTGTCGAACCCAACGAGGAGCAGAAGGAAATGATAAGCGGTTTTCAGTAAGGTTTTCTCTGCAAGCACTGAAATAGTAGGTGATAGATAGTTTTGTGATAAAATAAATAGTAACAAGCAAAAAGTAAATAAAGTAAATAAAGTGCAGCAAGGTGGCCCAATCCTTTATGTAGCAAAGGATAAGCCTGGACAAATTCTAATAACGAAGAAGGAGCTCCCGAAGACACATTGGGAATTATCGTCAAGCTAGTTTTCATCACGTTCATAAGATTCGCGTTCGGTACTTTGATAATTTGATATGTGGGTGGACCGGTACTTGGGTACTGCCCTAACATGGACAAGCATCCCACTTATGATTAACCCCTATTGCAAGCATCCGCAACTACAAAAAGGAGTATTAAGGTAAACCTAACCACAACATTAAACATATGGGTCCATATCAACCCCTAACGAAGCAACGCATAAACTAGGGTTTAAGCTTCTATCACTCTAGCAACCCATCATCTACTTATTACTTCCCTATGCCTTCCTCTAGGCCCAAATAATGGTGAAGTGTCATGTAGTCAACGTTCACATAACACCACTAGAGGAAAGACAACATACATCTCATCAAAATATCGAATGAATACCAAATTCACATGACTACTAATAGCAAGACTTCACCCATGTCCTCAGGAACAAACATAACTACTCACAAAGCATATTCATGTTCATAATCAGAGGGGTAATAATATGCATAAAGGATCTGAACATATGATCTTCCACCAAGTAAACCAAATAGCATCAACTACAAGGAGTAATCAACACTACTAGCAACCCACAGGTACCAATTTGTAGTTTTGATACAAGATTGGATACAAGAGATGAACTGGGGTTTTGAGAGGAGATGGTACTGGTGAAGATGTTGATGGAGATTGACCCCCTCCCGATGAGAGGATCGTTGATGATGACGTTGGTGATGATTTCCCCCTCCCGGAGGGAAGTGTCCCCGACAGAACAGCTCCGCCAGAGCCCTAGATTGGTTCCGCCAAGGTTCCGCCTCGTGGCGGCGGAGTTTCGTCCCGTAAGCTTGCCCACGATTTTTTCCAGGGTAAAAGCAATGATATAGCAGAAGATGGACGCTGGAGGCCCACCAGGGGCCCTAGGAGATAGGGGGCGCGCCCTATAGGAGGGGGCGCGCCCCCCTGTCTCCTGGATAGGGTGTGGGCCCTTTGGCGTATTTCTTTCGCTCAGAAATTCTTATTAATTCCAAAAAGTTGTTTCATGGAGTTTTAGGACTTTTGGAGTTGTGTATAATAGGTTTCTAACGTCTGCTCCTTTTCCAGCCAAAATTCCAGCTGCCCGCATTCCCCCTCTTCATGGTAAACCTTGTAAAATAAGAGAGAATAGCCATAAGTATTGAGATATAATGTGTAATAACAGCCCATAATGCAATAAATATCGATATAAAAGCATGATGCAAAATGGACGTATCAACTCCCCCAAGCTTAGACCTCGCTTGTCCTCAAGCGGAAGCCGAAATCGAAAAATATGTCCACATGTTTAGAGATAGAGGTGTCGATAAAAATAAAATACGGACATGAGGGCATCATGATCATTCTAATAACAACAACATACATAGATTTTTTCATATGATTTCCTATGCTCAAGTGACAATCAATTCACAATGCCAAGTATGGTTCAAAAACTTCACTGGGAACTAACAAACTATAATCTCAGTCACTGAAGCAATTGCAATTTATCATAACATCAGAAAGAGTCAACAATAGAGCCTTTCAGCAAGTTCACATACTCAACTATCTTGTAGCCCTCTACAATTGCTAACACTCACGCAGTACTTGTGGTTATGGAGTTTCAGCTGGACACTGAGAAAGATAGGGGCTTATTGTGTTGCCTCCCAATGTATTCACCTTTAGGTGATGTCAACAATAATAGCCCATGCTAACTTACATCCAATTGGATATATATATCATGATCTTTCAAACACGAGGAGCTTACCAAAGGATAAAATGAAAAAGTGAAAGGTGAGAATCACCTTGACTCAAGCATAAAGTAAAAACATAAAGTAAAAGATAGGCCCTTCGTAGAGGGAAGCAGAGGTTGTTATGTGCGTTTGGGGTTCATGCACAAAATCTTAATGCAAAAGAACGTCACTTTATATTGCCCCTTGTATGTGGACCTTTATTATGCAGTCTGTCGCTTTTATTACTTCCACAACAAGTTCGTACAAAGCTTATTTTCTCTGCACTAATAAGTCATACATATTTAGATAGCAATTTTTGTTGCTTGCAACATGACAACTTACTTGAAGGATCTTACTCAATCCATAGGTAGGTATGGTGGACTCTCATGGCAAAATTGGGCTTAAGGATATTTGGAAGCACAAGTAGTATCTCTACTTGCTGCAAGGAATTTGGCTAGCATGAGGGGGAAAGGCAAACTCAACATGTTTGTAAGGTCAATGACAATATACTTTAACTAAGATGTCAGAAAACATAAACCATTACGTTGCCTTCCTTGTCCAACGTCAACTCTTTTAGCATGTCATACTTAATAAGTGCTCCCAGTTATAAAAGCTGTCCAGATAATATATTTATATGTGAACCCCTCTTTCCTTATCACTTCCTATTAATTGCAACGACGACCAAGACTACGTTCATCATCTCTCAACAATTTTTATGCCTCATACTTTCTATGTGGGAAGTCATCACTATCCATAAGATCAATATGAACTCTTTTATTCTTTCTACTTTCTCAAGATCATAGCAACAACAAAGCCCTTAACTCAACACTAATCTTTATTATAGATAGCTCACGGAGTCGATTACAAAAAGAGATCACAAAGCAAAACACGAACTACTTGATATCAAAACTTCAATCTACTAGATCAAGATACTACTAAAAGGATCGAACTAAATAAAACGGTAAAGATAGGAGTGTGATGGTGATACGATACCGGGGCACCTCCCACAAGCTTGGCAGTTGCCAAGGGGAGTGCCCATACCCATGTGATTATTTCTCCTTCTTCACGGTTGGTGTTATGATCTTCTTGGCGACGATGCCCTTCAGGATACGGTTCTCCTCCTCGAGCTTATTGACTTGTTGTTTGAGATCCATAATTTCTTTACGGAGCTTGCCAGTAACGGCCAAGGCTCCTTTTACCCACGGATGCTGCATAGCTTCTGGAGAACAAGTGAAACTCTTTTTCATATTTTCATAAGAAAGAAATCTAGAGTTGGAAGGAGTAACCGAAGTAGGGACAACCAGGCTAGGTAGTTCCCCCATAGTGAATTCTGCTCGGAGACGAGAGGTAACTTCTTGATCCTCCTCCATGGCATCTAGTCTTTTCAAATCAGCCTTCATCTCATCCTCTGTTGATGGTCCAAAGTGATAGGCATCGCTATTTGCTCTGGGACCTGGCGTTGGATGAGACACCCGACTCCCCCCGACTGATTCCTGAGAAGACATCTTGCTTTATTCTGCAACAGGAACAACTCGAAACAAAAACAGAGGATATTTGCGTGATACGGTGTTCAAAACCTTTGGGAGTATATATAATGAATTTTTACCAACCAAAATACGTAACGTGCAAGAAAACGGAGTCCAGGAGGCACACAAGGTGCCCACGAGACAGGGGGCACGCCCTACGGGGGGGGGGGGGCTCCTCTCTCGTGGGAGCCTTGTGTCCCTTTCGGACTACTTCTTCTTCCTAAAATTCTTAAATAATCCAAAACTGATAAAAATTGCCATTGGAGTTGTTTTGGAGTCGGTTTACTTACCGTACCACATACCTATATCTTTTCGGAGTCTGGAACATTCTGGAAAGTGTCCCTTATGTATTCCTCAGGGTTTACGGTTTCAATAATATTGGTTTCAACATTGATAGGATTACCTGAAATATAGTGTTTAATTCTATGACCGTTTACCACCCTCGGATTTGTGCCTTTGAAGTTGTTGATTTTTATAGCACCAGAACGATAGACCTCCTCGATAACGTCGGGACCTTCCCATTTTGAGAGAAGTTTTCCTGCAAAAAATCTTAAACGAGAGTTGAATAATAAAACATAATCTCCTATGTTAAACTCACGCTTTTGTATCCTCTTATCATGCCAGCGTTTGACTTTTTCTTTGAATAGCTTGTGTTGGGGATATGACTATTTGTGTAAGCCGCCTAGGAGGGGCCGGGTTACGCAAAGAGGACTCATCAGAGGAAGCCCAAGACCAAGCATGAAGATGGCGGTTCAATAAAAGGCTTAAGGCCCACAGGCGGCTTAAGGCCCATTGTAGTAAACCGCCATGATGGCATGACTTGTAACATAAGGTAGATTTAACTAGTCACCGAGCCGGACACTATTTATAAGCCAGCCGGGACTCTGTAAGCTGCAAGGCGTCAACCCGTGTATATAAGGGGACGACCTACTGGCGGCTTAGGGCAAGAAACAACTCATCAAGAGCCGGGCATAGCGTATCTCGCTCCCTGGTCATCGAAACATCAATACCAACCCAACTAGACGTAGGCCTTACCTTCACCGTAAGGGGCCGAACTAGTATAAACTCTCTCGTGTCCTTTGTCCCGATTTAACCCCTTCAAGCTTCCTAGTTGCGATGGCTCCACAACTAAGTCCTTTCACGAGGACATCTGACGTGACTATTCCACGACAGTTGGCACCCACCGTGGGGCCAGCGCACGGTGGATTTGAGTTCTTGAAGGGCAACTTCAAAGGGCTCAAGGAATACGTAGTGGGCCAGATGACCAAAAGTCGTCGCGGCAAGATCTACATCGACGACGAAGGCTGGGGTCCCGACGCCGGCTCAATCGAGTACGGGTATCGGGTCCCCTTCGGCGGAATCCACATCTTCATCGGCCGGATCGATGAGCCGGGCCCTGAGCCGGACAACTGCATCGACCTCGTCGAGACGGCTCAGCATGCGAGAAAGACCCGGACTCAACCGGTCATGAGGCGTGCCTTTGTGGGTTGCGTCCACGGAGAGGACTTTTCTGAAGGATCTGAAGATAGGGGTGAGACGGCCGTCCTCTCGGACGATGATTCGTCCGCCGGTTCAACAGATTCGTTGTACCAAGTGCAAGACGGCGGGCTCGGGGGCTGTTCCGATGGCATCAGTATTCCGGACCCCTTTGAGCTGCCGAGATGGGCCGGAATCTTCATGGCTGGGACTCAGCCCGGCTCAAACTCTACAGCCGCTGCAGCGGTAACGTCTGGTTTAGGAGCAGCCGGGGCAAGCGGCCCCCACTGGCTCAGGTGCTGATAGACCTCATGGACAAGCTTACGGCCCTGTTAACCGCCATAGTTATTCCTGCAGATAAAGATGAGCATGACGCAGCGGTAGCACAGGTACGTGAGGAGATAGCTCAGGCCAAGGAGGCCTTGGCAGCCGAGGATACTAGACTAGTTACAGAACGGGCGGCTCTCGACGCCCGGGCGCAGCGCTTGCAGTCAGAAGCTTATCAGCTCACAATGAGCCTAAACGCGTCTAATGAGGTAATGAGGAGGAGACATCAGAAAACTCAGTCCCGTTTGCCTCTGAATTACGATCCTCGGGTCCTTTTTGCGACACCCAGGGCCGGCCCAAGTAACCCGCCAGAGACCAATCAGCTTATGACGGCCGGAACAGGAGGGCCGACTCAGCCCCGGGAGACGGCACCGCCTCACGTGAGCATGCCACCGCCGCGTTATGTGCCAATCCGCCTGGGTCACTTTTCCGACCCTATGGAGAACTTAATTGCAGCTTCAACACATTTGGCAGCTCTTCCCATGGACGGTGACGACCCGGCGGCGGTGGAGACCTAGTGTCGGTGTCAAAACCGGCGGATCTCGGGTAGGGGGTCCCGAACTGTGCGTCTAGGCGGATGGTAACAGGAGACAAGGGACACGATGTTTTACCCAGGTTCGGGCCCTCTTGATGGAGGTAAAACCCTACGTCCTGCTTGATTAATATTGATGATATGGGTAGTACAAGAGTGGATCTACCACGAGATCAAGGAGGCTAAACCCTAGAAGCTAGCCTATGGTATGATTGTTGTAATGTATGTTGTGTCCTACGGACTAAAGCCCTCCGGTTTATATAGACACCGGAGAAGGCTAGGGTTACATAGAGTCGGTTACAATGGTAGGAGATCTACATATCCGTATCGCCAAGCTTGCCTTCCACGCCAAGGAAAGTCCCATCCGGACACGGGACGGAGTCTTCAATCTTGTATCTTCGTAGTCTTCGAGTCCGGCGGACGATGATAGTCCGGCTGTCCGGACACCCCCTAGTCCAGGACTCCCTCAGTAGCCCCTGAACCAGGCTTCAATGACGATAAGTCCGGCGCGCATAATGTTCGACATTGCAAGGCAGGTTCCTCCTTTGAATAATCCAGAGAAGATCATGAACACCAGGATAGTGTCCGGCTCTGCAAAATAAATTCCACATTCCACCGTAGAGAGAATAAAATGTACACAAGTCCAATCTGCCAACGTATTTTGCGGCATGTCGTCACGCCACTACCAAGCCTTTACTTGAATCGTTTTTTATTATACCACCTCAGCACGTTTAGCGAAGCGGTTTTCTTGGCACGTCTTGTCGAAGCAAAGATCGTGTTCCGCTTATTCCGGGATTCTCATCAATACGGACGTGGGTAACCCAACCGCGCCATTAATGGTGGCGCTTGGGAGATAAGCGAGTTTTACCAGGCTGGTGGGGGACGCATAGTCTTCGCCCGCCTATATATAAGGGATAAGGATTCACCTTTTCACCCACGCCTTCTTCCTCCTTTGCTTATCCACCTCCGCGCACTCAAGCTCCAACGCCCAAGCTCGCGCATCTCGTCTTAACCTTCCCCGACCATGTCCGGAGGGGGAGGCAAATGGTTGGCTTCCACCGTTAAGGAGGAGCATATCACCAAGCTGCGCAGCGCCGGATACCTTTCCGGCGATATCGCGCACCGGCTGCCCGACGAGGGGCAGCTCATCCCTACCCCCGGGCCCCATGAGAGGGTCGTTTTCCTTCCCCACTTCCTCCACGGACTGGGCTTTCCACTTCACCCCTTTGTCCGGGGGCTCATGTTCTACTACGGCCTGGATTTCCACGATCTGGCGCCGAACTTCATCCTCAACATCTCGGCGTTTATCGTCGTGTGCGAGGCCCTCCTCTGCATCCGGCCCCACTTCGGCTTGTGGCTCAAGACCTTCAACGTCAAGCCGAAGGTAGTGAAGGGCACGTAGTCGGAGTGCGGAGGCGCCATGTTGGGCAAGATGCCCAACGTCCTCTGGTTCGAAGGGGCCTTCGTGGACTCCGTCAAGGGGTGGCAATCGGGGTGGTTCTATATCACCGAGCCACGCAACCCTACGTGGGTGGCGGCCCCCGAGTTTAGATCTGGTATCCCTACGCAACTCACCTCCTGGAAAGAGAAGGGCTTGCTGTGGGGTAATCCGAAGGAGCTGACGGGACTCCGAGCCTGTATCCAGAAGCTGGTGAACTAGAAGCTCAGGCTCGTCGACGTGGTCCAAGTCATGCTCGTCCGCTGGATCCTCCCATGCCAAGAACGGGCATTCAATCTGTGGGAGTTCGATCCGGAACAGCACCAGGCGCTGAGCGGGCTCTTCGACACGACGTACGAAGGCGCCTGGAGGGTGTTGTTTAAGGGCGCCGAAGCCCCCGCATCCGCGACGGAAGATCGCGGATTTCACTCGCAGCATCCGGCTGACGAGGTAAGTGATTATACCCCTTTACGGGACACTTGTTGTAAATAGATTGATTCTAAGAGGGTTTCAATCTCCCTTTTCCTTTGACAGGAATGGATGAAGAAGGCCGAGCAGCTCATCTGCCCGGCTCCCATGCCAGAAGACACAGTGGATGCCCGTCTAGCGGGGCTGCTGGTTCCGGCACCGCACGTGGTGCCGGAGAAGAAGGCCAAGAAGGTGGCCACGGGCACTCGAAAGAGTTCCTGTAATCAGGCGTCCGACGACGAGGCGGACTCCTCCCCCGAAGACGAGGAGGAGGAAGAAGACTCTCTCCCGGAGGGGGGAGAGAGGAAGAGGAAGGCTTCCCCAACAGGGGAGGCCGAAGGGTCCAAGAGGGGGATGACTATTCCCCCGGACAGCTCCGCCAACACCGACGTTGGCGACGAGGAGTGGCCTTCAAGGGCCAGGCCTCCGGCGAGATCGTAAGTACCCGGATCCCTGATATGCAATTTCTTTCGTGTCACATAGTGTCCTACTAATGCCGCATACTGCCCGCAGTTCGACCGATGATGATTTCCCCGCTTCATCGAGCGGGTCGTTGGCCCCGTCGGATGTGGATTCACTTCCGACTGCCTCTACCCCCCGCGCCGATGAGGATGCCGAGGTGGGATCCCAGAAAGGGACCCATCAGGAGGAGGCTCCGGAGGCGCCGCGAGGCAGCCTCCCGGACTTTGCGCCGGACTCTACGCCGGAACCTGCAGTGGTTCCAGAGTCCGGCAGGCGGCCCCTTCGAAAGAAGGGCAAGACCGTGACGCCGGCGGCCTCCGTCCAACCGGAGGTGCCGGACAACTTGCTGGAGGCGCTCAAAGGCGCTTCCATCGAGGAAGAACACCGCACTGTTATGAGTGCGGTGATTCAGAAGGTCCAGCTCGCCAAGAGCGGGCTGACCGAAGCCTGCAGTAGCCTTCTAACAGGCTTTGAGGTAAGAAGTTAAAATTATGTAATGTAATACCGCATAGACAGTAGCCCCTGATGCTCGGTTCGGTGTTCGGAAAGAAAAGTCGGACTGAGGATCTAAAAAGATATTCGCAGGTTGCTAATAAATTATGTCAATATGGGTTTGCAGGCTGTGCTGCTGACCTCTGCCACACTGACTGCGGAGGTTGGTACATTAAAGCAAGATCTCGAGCGGTCCGAGCGAGAGCTCGGCCATGCCAAGAGGCAGCTCGAGGACAAAGAAGGTGAGTAGCACCACTTTGAATTTTTACCTTACAGAAAAGGATTTTGGTCGCAATAAAATTAACAAGGATAATATGGGTATTGCAGGGGCCACAAACGAGGTGGCAGCCCTGAAGGAGGCTGTGTCCGCGGCCGAACGCAGTGCAGCCGCGGAACGGGCAGAGTGAGAAAAGCAGGAGGCACAGGTGGCGGCAGTGCGGCAAGAGCTCCAGGCTCTCATGGAGAAGCATGAGAGCTTGGAGCGCGACTCCAAGACTCGAGAGTCCGAGCTCGCCTCGGCTCTTGAAAGTGCCAAGTCCGCCAAGGCCGAGGCCCGTAAGGCCCTTCAGGAGGTTGAAGATGTGAAGAAGATAGCGGCGGGTAAGGCATTTTTCATGCAAAGCAAGCATGTTAATGTAAACTACCTGACACTTACCCGCATTCGGAGCTCTCCAGGGGCGTTTGCAGATCTGCCGCGTAGTGTGTCCGATGCCGCCGCATTCTACCGTGGCGAGGAGGGGAGCTCAACGGAGAAGGTCTTCTGGTCTCAGTATGCTGAGGCCGGCCATCCAGTGCCCCCAAGCGACCAGCTGAAGCAGCTGGTCGAACTCCACAAGGTAGCTGAGGAGGCCATGAAGGGCCTTATAGTCCGGCTGTGGCCTGGACAGGCCATGCCTGGGAGCTACTTCGGCCTCGTGCGGCGGCTGGTGGATGCGTGCCCCTGGGTGGAGGTCATCAAGCGCTCCGCCTGTATTGAAGGTGCTCGTCGGGCCCTTGCCCGCACAAAGGTGCACTGGGGCAGGCTGGATGCGGAGAGGCTTCTTACTGACCCGCCGCCACTGGGCAAGGAGTATCGTACGCCCAAAATGTATTATAAAACTGTCCTGAAGGGAGCCCACGATATTGCGGATGAATGCCCTAGAGATGTAATTTTTGAGTAAACTCGCTATGTATTATCATGTGCGCTGAAAACTTTGTTCATGTGCGCTTTAAGCAACGCTTGTTTAATTTAAAATATTACCTTCTGTGCGGCCGTTTATAAAATCTGAGAGATGGCAAGTCGTTGGCTTCAGCCCCCAAGCCGCAAGTGCTGGGGTGTTCGGGATAACTTGAGCACTCTTGTTCCCATTTTTGGGTCCATCTAGGGAGGCGCTCAACACAACGAACAAGGCAACCGGACTTATACTGCTTGAACACTCTCACTTAGCCATAGAATTCTATAATTTTAAATTTCGGCGAAGCCCCTAGTATTTGGAAGACCGAATTCGGGGCGCTATCCACGCCTTCGTCGGACATTATCCGGAACTTCGCTCGAAGCGGCGTGAGTCTTTAAGGACCTGAAAAGACTTCTCGAACAGCGACCAATCTCTCGCCTTACCATGCCGGTCAGTTTTAGCTTTCTCCACTGAGGCGCTCGCCCAGCTCAACCGGGGCGCAATCGCAGTGGTTCTCCCAGTGCCACCTTAGCCGACGGAACGAAACGTAAGGCACCAAAACGTGGGAGCCGGGCAAACCCAACTATTGACCCAAGACATGATTCGGAGCCGATTCATATAATGCTATAAGTTCGGGGTGCCGCACTTGGGAAAGTGTTCGGACTTATCACACCATAATGTGGGGAACATAAGCCCCTGGTGTATTAGGTCGTACCAAAATATACGGGTGCAAGATGTCATGTAATGAACATATATATGTAATAACAGGCAAAAAAGTGCTGCATCATTTATTAAAGGAAGTCTGCTATGAGTGCGGACTGATACAAATAGTGCGGTAAGCAAGGGTTTTGGACTAGTTAAACATGTCCCCCTCCAGGGATGGGCTGCGGACTTGGTGTATATAATCAAATTTAATGCTCGTAATTGAGACCACCTGAGTGTTCGTCGCCGCATTCTTTCTTCCCCGGCTGTTGCATCATGAGTTCGGCAGGTTCACCGCCGGACAGGGCCTCTGGCTAACGGAGTCCTGTGTATACAAAGAAGGAAAAATAATAATAATAAGAAAGAGTGACACACTTGCGAGCCCCTGGTGTGGTCGAGCCGCACTCTGGGTCTATTGTGGTCGTGCCCCTTCCCCTACGCCCATGGTATCTCCAAAGCGTAATGATGTACACGGAGGGTTGTTCTTGCGATCATGCGAGGGCGGGGGTTAGGGCCGCATTGCTATGCGTGCTCGGATCGTGCCAGGTGGTCTTGGTTGGTGTTGCTTCGGGCGTGTTTGGCTGTATCCGGCCGTTTAACGGCCGGACTCGAAAATTGCCTTAAAAGGCTGCTCTGTACTTCTGCCGCGAGAGCCGCTGTATGTTCCTCTGTTCGGAGGGAGCGTTCCGTATTTCCATTGACCGTGATGACTCCACGAGGGCCTGGCATCTTGAGATTGAGGTATGCATAATGCGGCACCGCGTTGAACTTTGCAAACGCGGTTCGTCCGAGCAGAGCGTGATAGCCGTTGCGAAATGGGACTATGTCGAAGATTAACTCCTCGCTCCGGAAATTATCCGGGGATCCGTAGACCACTTCCAGTGTGACTGAGCCTGTACAATTGGCCTCCACACCTGGTATGACGCCTTTAAAGGTTGTCTTTGTAGGTTTAATCCTTGAGGGGTCTATGCCCATCTTGCGCACTGTATCCTGATAAAGCAGGTTCAGGCTACTGCCACCGTCCATCAGGACTCTCGTGAGGTGAAATCCATCGACGATTGGGTCTAAAACCAATGCGGCGAATCTGCCATGGCGGATGCTGGTCGGATGGTCTCTTCGATCGAAAGTGATCGGACAAGAGGACCATGGATTGAACTTCGGGGCGACTGGCTCCATCGCGTATACGTCCCTTAGTGCATGCTTCCGCTCCCTCTTTGGTATATGGGTTGCGTAAATCATGTTCACCGTCCGCACTTGTGGGGGGAAACCCTTCTGTCCTCTATTGTTCGGCGGTCGGGTCTCTTCCTCGTCGTCGCTGTTTAGCCCCTTGTCATTGTTTTCGGCAATTAACTTGCCTGCCTGCTTGAACACCCAGCAATCTCTGTTAGTGTGATTAGCTGGCTTTTCAGGGGTGCCATGTATCTGGCATAAGCGGTCGAGTATTCGGTCCAAATTGGACGGACCCGGAGTGGTTCTTTTGAATGGCTTCTTCCGCTGACCGGGTTTAGAGCCTTGGAATCCGGCGTTGACTGTCGTATCGTCCTTGTCGTCGCCGTTAATGCGGCGTTTATTTTTGCTTCGACGCGACCTGCCATTGTGGTCCTTAGTATCCGGACTGCCAGAATTTTTACTGAGGTTGTTGCTGCGAGCTAGCCAGCTATCCTCTCCCGCGCAAAAGCGGGTCATTAATGATGTGAGGGCTGCCATGGATTTCGGCTTTTCCTGTCCCAGGTGCTGGGCTAGCCACTCGTCGCGGATGTTATGTTTGAAGGCTGCGAGGGCCTCTGCATCCGGACAGTCGACGATTTGGTTTTTCTTTGTCAAGAACCGTGTCCAGAATTGTCTGGCCGATTCGTCTGGCTGTTGAATTATGTGGCTTAGGTCATCGGCGTCTGGTGGTCGCACATATGTGCCCTGGAAGTTGTCGAGGAATGCGGCTTCCAGGTCTTCCCAACACCCAATTGACTCTGCGGGCAAGCTGTTAAGCCAATGCCGAGCTGGTCCTTTAAGCTTGAGTGGGAGATACTTGATGGCGTGGAGATCGTCGCCGCGGGCCATATGGATGTGAAGGAGATAATCTTCGATCCAAACCGCGGGGTCTGTTGTGCCATTGTAGGATTCAATGTTTACGGGTTTAAACCCTTCGAGGATTTGATGATCCATTACTTCGTCAGTGAAGCATAGCGGGTGTGCGGCGCCTCTATACTGAGCAATATCACGACATAGCTCGAGAGAGCATTGTGTGCTGTGTTCGGCCCGGCCGGAGTTATTGTATTTGGCGCGACGGTATTCGCCGTGGGTCGTGGGGCGCCCACGTGATCCATAGATGGATCTGGATTGCCTTGCTTTGTCCTCCAATATATCTCGCAAGTCCGGCGCGTTCCCTCTTGGCTTCGTACTTTTGGAGCGATGCCGGGGTACGGTCTTGGTGGAGGGCCTGGATGCCTCTCTGTCTCGGCCACGGGGTGGTCGGTCGGCCGTATTGTGCGCTGGCGATGAAGGTATGTATGTTTCCTCCTCTAATCAGGGGAGCAACTTGCGTCTTGGGTAGCTTTTGGAGGGGCGTTTGAGTTCATACTCTTCGGCCGCGAGGACCTCAGTCCATCGATCGGCCAGCAGGTCCTGATCAGCTTGAAGCTACTGCTGCTTTTTCTTTAGGCTATTTGCCGTGGCGATAAGCCTGTGTTTAAAACGCTTTTGTTCGACGGGATCCTCGGGCGCGACGAATTCATCATCGTTGAGGCTTGCCTCGTCTTCGGAGGGAGGTATATAATTATCATCCTCGACCTCTTCGTCTGCCGCCCTCTCGTGAGGGCTGGCTTCTGCATCCTCCTGCGCTGAATCCTGCTGGAGGGGATTATCTTCGGCACTCTCTGGGGTATTATTATCTCCTGTGCCTGAATCTCCATTCTTGCTGTGGCGGGATTTAGAGCGGCGCCGCTGACGTTGGCGCTTGGGCTGTTTCTTTGAGGAATCTGCCTCTGCTGCTTCTTCGCCGTCCCCCTCTTTTGGGGTGTCCACCATGTAAATGTCATATGACGAGGTGGTCTTCCAGTGCCCTGTAGGCGCTGGTTCTTGTTCGTCTCCGGCATCGTCGTCCATACCGTCGATGTCCTCGGAGTCGTAGTCTAGCATGTCTGTTAGATCGTCGACATTGGCTACAAAGTGGGTGGTGGGTGGGCTTTGAATTTCTTCGTCGTCCATATCCCAACCGTCCTGGCCATAGTTCGGCCAGGTCTCTCCGGATAGCGAGAGATGTTTTAGCGAATTTACGATGTCGCCAAAGGGCGAGTGTTGGAAGATGTCCGCGGCGGTGAATTCCATAACCGGCGCCCAATCAGATTTGATTGGCAGGGGCGCGGGAGGTCCGGAGTCCGGCAGGGAGTCCGGCACCTCGGAGTCACGAGCTTCACAAGGGGTAAGGTTAGTGTTCGGCTCCATCGCCGTGGAAGTTGAAGCCCCCGAGGCGGTGTCCAACCACCGGTCCTCAATCTGGGCGATCGGCTCCGGACTAAGGGCCGGAGCGGATTCTTGTGCGGCCACCAAGGCACTGTTCGGCGGCAGAGCTAGATCATGCCCATCGTAACAGTGCGGCACGCTTGGCTGTGGCTCGAGCCCGTCGAAGATCAAGTCCCCGCGGATGTCGGCCGTGAAGTTTAGGCTTCCGAACCTGACCTGACGGCCAGGGGCGTAGCTTTCGATCTGCTCCAGATGGCCAAGTGAATTAGCCCGCAGTGCGAAGCCGCCGAATACGAAGATCTGTCCGGGGAGAAAAGTCTCACCCTGGACAGCGTTGTTGATTGAAGAAGCCATCGAGCCTATCGGTGATGACACAGAGGAACTCTCAATGAAAGCACCAATGTCGGTGTCAAAACCGGCGGATCTCGGGTAGGGGGTCCCGAACTGTGCGTCTAGGCAGATGGTAACAGGAGACAAGGGACACGATGTTTTACCCAGGTTCGGGCCCTCTTGATGGAGGTAAAACCCTACGTCCTTCTTGATTAATATTGATGATATGGGTAGTACAAGAGTGGATCTACCACGAGATCAAGGAGGCTAAACCCTAGAAGCTAGCCTATGGTATGATTGTTGTAATGTATGTTGTGTCCTACGGACTAAAGCCCTCCGGTTTATATAGACACCGGAGAAGGCTAGGGTTACACAGAGTCGGTTACAATGGTAGGAGATCTACATATCCGTATCGCCAAGCTTGCCTTCCACGCCAAGGAAAGTCCCATCCGGACACGGGACGGAGTCTTCAATCTTGTATCTTCGTAGTCTTGGAGTCCGGTGGACGATGATAGTCCGGCTGTCCGGACACCCCCTAGTCCAGGACTCCCTCACCCGGAGAGTGAGAGAACTTCTTCAGACAGCCTTGGCTCAGCAGGAGACCTATTCTTATAGCCGGGACAGAATCCATTCAACTCCCCCGCCTTGGTTAGCGCCGCCCCGCCAGAACCGGAGCCCGAGTTACAGCAGGCACATGGAGTCTGAAGCTTTGTCAAGCAACGCCCAACGCCATAACCAGCCCGGTGGCTATCACCCGGTACAAGACCGAATACGTCAGGAGAACGAACGAGCGGCTCAGGCAGCGGCTTATCAGGATCACCCAGAGTATCCGACGATGTCTGTTGAGGCGGGGGTAGCCACTAGAACCGGCGGTGTTCCTTGCCTGGTACCGGCTCTGCGCAATGTATGTCTGCCCAAGGACTTCAAGGGACCTCGAAAGGTACCGAATTACACGGCCGACTTACAGCTCGGGGCGTGGATCGAGAGTTATGAGATGGCCATGGAGCTGCTAGAGGTCAGTGACGCAGCGATGGCTAAATATTTCACCATGATGTTAGATGGAACAGCCCGGTCTTGGCTGAAGGGGTTGCCACCCAATTCCATTAGCTCATGGGAAGAGTTAAAGGCCCATTTCATTCAGAACTTCAAGGACACCTGCAAGCAATCCATGTCAATTGTGGACTTAACCAATTGTAAGCAGGGGGAGGGCAAATCCACCACCCATTGGGTGCACCGGGTTAAGGAGATAATTCATTCATCTGACAATATGGATGTCGGCTCTGTAGTCCTTATGTTGGAGAAGAATTGTAGCTTTGAGCCGCTGAGGCAGAAGCTGGGGCGCCTTAAACGTGACTGCAAGGATATGGGTACGCTGATGGCGGCTTTAGTCAGATATGCCAATTCTGATAGTACCAAGGATCCTGCGTCTGACGATGAGAAGACAGGGAAGGGAAGAAGGAACGGCAATGGAAAGGGTCAACAACATAACCCGAGGAATCAAAACGGTAGTAAGCGTAAGGCGGACGGTAACATGGAGTTCGTAGCCAATGCCAATGCGCAGGGTAACAATCCGAGACGTAAGGGTAAACCGCCTCGATCCGGCGGGTCAGGCCCATCTCTTGAACAGTTACTTAATGAGCCCTGCCCAAGACACGGCACCAGGGAGTGGCCTGCCATGCACCTGTGGAAGGATTGTGCAATCATGAAGGCGTTTAAGAATTCCAACACTTATGATGGCCATAGTGGGTCTGGTGGTGGTTCAGGAGCTGGCGGTTTCCATGGCCCAGGTGGCGGCTCAGGATCCGGTTTTCAGGGACGTCAAGGAGGGGGCTATAACCAACAACAGTCTGGTCAAGGGGAGCAGCAGCAGCAGCTGTCGGGTTACCAGAGCAACCCGAAGCAATTGAATAGTGGGCAGTATCACGTATTTACCACTAGCTTATGCAAATGTGACCAGAAGGTGCATAAGAGGGCCGTTAATTCTGTTGAGCCGGCAATCCCTTGTTATTTGAGGTGGTCAGAGAAGCCCATCATATGGAGCAGGGAAGATCATCCTCCGCGGGTCGATAACCCAGGTCAGTTGGCCTTGGTAGTGGCACCTCAGGTTGGGGGGTATAAGTTCACTAAAGTGCTCATGGACGGGGGTAGTAGCATCAATATCCTCTACTATGAGACCTTTCGACGCATGGGATTAACTGATAAAAATCTGAGAACATCCAACACTGTTTTCCATGGAGTTGTCCCTGGTAAGTCGGCTTACCCAGTTGGCAGGATTGAGCTTGAGGTGGCCTTTGGAGACGAACATGACTCCAGAGCTGAGAAGTTGACGTTTGAGGTGGTCAAAATCAGGAGCCCATACCACGCTCTGTTTGGGCGGCCGGCTTATGCTAAGTTTATGGCCCGACCATGTTATGTTTATTTGCAGCTCAAGATGCCGGGTCACAAGGGCACCATCACTGTACATGGCAGTCGTAAGGTAGCACTGGAGTGTGAAGAAGGTGACGCGGCTTATGCTGAGTCGGCCTGCGCAGCAGAAGAGCTCAAATTTTATCAAGATAATGTTGACCCGGCGGATATGACATCCCTGGAGAAGCCGACTACAGAGCACGACCCGACGTTGAAATTTAAGTCGGCAGCTGAGACAAAGCTTGTTGATTTTACCCCGGGTGATTCTTCTAAACAGTTCAGCATCAGCAGCAACTTGGATCCCAAATAAGAAAGCGCACTCATCGAGTTCATCCGTGAGAACCAGGACATCTTTGCATGGAAACCTGTTGGAAATATGCCCTAGAGGCAATAATAAATTGATTATTATTATATTTCCTTGTTCATGATAATCGTTTATTATCCATGCTAGAATTGTATTGATAGGAAACTCAGATACATGTGTGGATACATAGACAACACCATGTCCCTAGTAAGCCTCTAGTTGACTAGCTCGTTAATCAATAGATGGTTACGGTTTCCTGACCATGGACATTGGATGTCGTTGATAACGGGATCACATCATTAGGAGAATGATGTGATGGACAAGACCCAATCCTAAGCCTAGCACAAGATCATGTAGTTCATATGCTAAAGCTTTTCTAATGTCAAGTATCATTTCCTTAGACCATGAGATTGTGCAACTCCCGGATACCGTAGGAGTGCTTTGGGTGTGCCAAACGTCACAACGTAACTGGGTGGCTATAAAGGTACACTACGGGTAGCTCTGAAAGTGTCTGTTGGGTTGGCACGAATCGAGATTGGGATTTTGTCACTCCGTGTAAACGGAGAGGTATCTCTGGGCCCACTCGGTAGGACATCATCATAATGTGCACAATGTGACCAAGGGGTTGATCACGGGATGATGTGTTACGGAACGAGTAAAGAGACTTGCCGGTAACGAGATTGAACAAGGTATCGGTATACCGACGATCGAATCTCGGGCAAGTACCATACCGCTAGACAAAGGGAATTGTATACGGGATTGATTGAGTCCTTGACATCGTGGTTCATCCGATGAGATCATCGTGGAACATGTGGGAGCCAACATGGGTATCCAGGTCCCGCTGTTGGTTATTGACCGGAGAACGTCTCGGTCATGTCTACATGTCTCTCGAACCCGTAGGGTCTACACACTTAAGGTTCGATGACGCTAGGGTTATAAAGGAAGTTTGTATGTGGTTACCGAATGTTGTTCGGAGTCCCGGATGAGATCCCGGACGTCACGAGGAGTTCCAGAATGGTCCGGAGGTAAAGATTTATATATAGGAAGTCCTGTTTCGGCCATCGGGACAAGTTTCGGGGTCATCGGTATTGTACCGGGACCACCGGAAGGGTCCCGGGGGCCCACCGGGTGGGGCCACCTGCCCCGGGGGCCACATGGGCTGTAGGGGGTGCGCCTTGGCCTACATGGGCCAAGGGCACCAGCCCCTAGAGGCCCATGCGCCAAGATATAGGAAAAAGGGGAGAGTCCTAAAAGGGGAAGGCACCTCCGAGGTGCCTTGGGGAGGATGGACTCCTCCCCCCCTCTTAGCCGCACCCCTTCCTTGGAGGAAGGGGCAAGGCTGCGCCTCCCCCCTCTCCCCTGCCCCTATATATAGTGGAGGGGAGGGAGGGCATCCATACCTGAGCCCTTGGCGCCTCCCTCCCTCCCGTGACACCTCCTCCTCTCCCGTAGGTGCTTGGCGAAGCCCTGCAGGATTGCCACGCTCCTCCATCACCACCACGCCGTTGTGCTGCTGCTGGATGGAGTCTTCCTCAACCTCTCCCTCTCTCCTTGCTGGATCAAGGTGTGGGAGACATCATCGAGCTGTACGTGTGTTGAACGCGGAGGTGCCGTCCGTTCGGCACTAGGATCATCGGTGATCTGAATCACGACGAGTACGACTCCATCAACCCCGTTCACTTGAACGCTTCCGCTTAGAGATCTACAAGGGTATGTAGATGCACTCTCCTTCCCCTCGTTGCTAGTCTCTCCATAGATAGATCTTGGTGACACGTAGGAAAATTTTGAATTTCTGCTACGTTCCCCAACAAAACCTTCTGACATGCCAGGTGTACGGAGGGAACTCGCTGAGCACACTCTCAACATTGATCCAAAGTATAAGCCGGTTAGGCAGTTTCTTCGGTGTTTTAACGAAGAGCGACAGAAAGCTATTGGGGAAGAAGTCGCCCGGCTCTTAGAGGCCGGGTCTATCATTGAAGTTTTTCACCCGAAGTGGTTGGCTAACCCGGTGCTTGTCCTCAAAAAGAACGACACCTGGCGGATGTGTGTGGACTACACGGACTTAAACAAGGCTTGTCCGGCTGATCCTTTTGCTCTTCCCCGTATTGATCAAATCATTGATGCTACGACGGGTTGTGAGCGTTTGAGTTTTTTGGATGCTGACTCCGGTTATCATCAGATTAAGATGGCAGTTAAGGACCAAGAGAAGACGGCTTTCATCACTCTGTTTGGAGCCTCCTGCTATGTATCTATGCCGTTTGGGCTCAAGAGTGACCAGGCGACTTATCAGTGGTGTGTGCAGAACTGTTTGCACGATCAAATTGGGCGTAATGTTCATGCTTATGTGGATGACATTGTGGTGAAGTCCAGATAAAAGGAGACCTTGATATCTGACTTAAAGGAGACCTTTGATAATCTCTGGGTTTACAAGATGATGCTTAACCCGGCCAAGTGTGTGTTTGGCGTTCCTGCGGGCAAGCTCTTGGGCTTTCTGGTGTCCAACAGAGGCATCGAAGCTAACCCGGAGAAGATTAAGGCGATTACCTCCCTGGCTAAACTGGCATGCATCAATGATGTTCAGCGACTGGCGGGTCGTGTCGCTGCCTTAAGTAGGTTCATAAGCCGGCTCGGTGAGAAGGCCCTCCTGTTGTATCAGATGATGAAGAAAACTGACACTTTTGTCTGGAGTGAGGCCGTCGATGCTGCTTTTGAAGACTTAAAGAGACAACCGTCTGAGCCGTCGGTTCTCGCAGCTCCGATTGACAAAGAACCTTTGCTGTTATATGTGGCTGCCAATTCACGAGCCGTCAGTGTTGCCATCGTGGTAGAGCGTAAGGAAGCCGGTAAGGAGCATCCGGTTCAATGGCCGGTTTACTACATCAGTGAGGTGCTCATTGAATCCAAGCAAAGGTACCTGCATTGGCAGAAGCTTGTTTGCGGGGTGTTCATGGCCAAGCGGAAGTTGAAGCAGTACTTTCAAAGCCACCCTATAACTGTGGTAAGTTCTGCCCCTTTGGGAGACATCATTCAGAACAGGGAGGCCACAGGACGAGTTGCCAAGTGGGCCAATTAGCTTGGACCTCACGATT
Organism: Triticum dicoccoides; assembly: GCF_002162155.2. Classification (NCBI taxonomy): domain Eukaryota; kingdom Viridiplantae; phylum Streptophyta; class Magnoliopsida; order Poales; family Poaceae; genus Triticum; species Triticum dicoccoides. The sequence goes on from NC_041383.1 coordinate 199,010,527, forward strand.
TGAAGTACATGCCACGTACTGCTATTAAGTCTCAGGCCTTGGTGGACTTTATCAATGATTGGACAGAGTTACAGGCCCCTGAGGAGAAGCCGGATAACACATATTGGACGATTCACTTTGATGGGTCCAGGCAGCTAGAAGGCTCGGGGGCTGGAGTGGTGTTAACTTCCCCTCGAGGTGACAAATTTTGTTATGTACTCCGGCTTATGTTTCCATGTACTAACAATCCAGCTGAATATGAGGCCTTACTCCATGGTCTCTGGATAGCTAAGGAGATGAACTTAAGCCGGGTACGATGCTTGGGCAACTCAGATCTTGTGGCTCAACAAGTGTCAGGCAAGTGGGATTCCAAGGACCCCCTTATGGCGGCTTACCGTCATGAGGTAGATGCTGTGGCTGGTCACTTCACGGGTTATCAAGTGGAACACATCGATCAAAGGAAGAATGATGCGGCTGATGCTTTAAGCCGGTTGGGATCCCAACGTAAACCGGTGCCACCCAATACCTTTCTCGATGTGTTACATAACCCTTCTGTCAAGGTGCCTACCGAGGAAGAACTAGCAGTGCCAGACCCGGAGGCACAGCTGGTGGCGGCTCTTCACGTTATCCCGGATTGGACGGTGCCTTATTTGGCTTATATGACCCGGGGTGAATTGCCGGAGGATGAGACATTGGCAAGACAAATTATCAGGCGCTCCAAATCCATGACGATTGTTAACGGCGAATTACATCACCTAAGCATCACGGGGGCGTTTCAACACTGTGTGTCACCTACAGAAGGCCAAGAAATACTTCGTGAGATCCATGAAGGGGATTGTGGCCAACATGCCGGGTCAAAATCTCTCATAGCCAAGACTTTTCGTCATGGTTTCTATTGGCTGACGGCTCATGCTGATGCGGAGGATCTGGTCAGTAAATATGATGGTTGTCAAAAGTTCTCACGACGAGCTCATGTGTCGGCTCAAGAATTGAGGATGATCCCAATCACTTGGCCGTTTGCAGTCTGGGGGCTTGACATGGTTGGACCTTTCAAAAGGTCTAAAGACAAAAAGACACATCTACTGGTGGCAGTGGACAAGTTTACCAAGTGGGTTGAGGCAAAGCCGGTCAGTAAGTGTGATGCAGCCACGGCGGTTCAGTTCATGAAAAAGGTGATCTTTCGTTTTGGTTTTCCACATAGCATCATAACTGATAATGGCACTAATCTCTCTAAGGGTGCCATGGAAGAGTTCTCTCAAAGAGAACACATCCGGCTTGATGTTTCGGCCGTTGCTCATCCTCAATCCAATGGTCAAGCAGAGAGAGCTAATCAAGAGATCCTGAAAGGCATCAAACCCCGGCTCTTAGTCCCCTTACAGCGGACTCCGGGTTGTTGGGTGGAGGAGTTACCCTCCGTGTTATGGAGCATCAACACCACACCTAACAGATCTATGGGATACACGCCTTTTTTCATGGTTTATGGAGCAGAGGCGGTCCTGCCAAGTGACATCCGGCACGACTCACCCTGAGTGGCGGCTTACTTTGAGGCGGATAATGAAAAGGCTCGTCAGGATGCACTTGACTTGTTGGACAAGGAGCGAGACTTGGCAATAGCCCGCTCGGTAATTTACCAGCTAGACCTGCGCCGCTATCACAGCCGTCGGGTTAAGAGCAGAACCTTTCAGGAAGGCGACTTGGTGCTCCGGCTCATCCAGGATCAGTCTAACATGCACAAGCTATCCCCGCCTTGGGAAGGGCCCTTTGTGGTCAGCAAGAATCTACACAACGGGTCATATTATCTCACCGATATTTGAGAGCACAAGGACTCACTTAAATCGGAGGAGGAGACCCGCCGGCCGTGGAATATAGCTCATCTCTGGCCTTACTATACTTAAGTTACCAGTTCTTAAGATACCTTTTTACGATGTACATATTATATAAAGCAATAAAGCAGGACCTCTATCCTTTTTTCCCATAAAGAATGTTTTATGTCTTCTTTATCAGGTGATGGACACTGCCAACAGGGGACGGATCATATCTGAATCTGGCTTTCCCTTTGGTCCGGCTTATGATCATATCTGAATCTAGCCATGGTCGCTTGGGGGCTTCCTGTTCAAACATAGGTCGTATTCGAACCAAAGAGAACATAGTTGTCGATACCCACTTGATCGGCATACTGCCAAACCCACTTGGGGGCTTCTTGATCATATTTGAATCATAGCTTAACCCCTTTGGGCCTGACATGGATCATATTCGAATCAGCGTCATTAAACAACTCTTATGTTCACTTGGGGGCTTCCAGTTCAAACATAGGTCGTATTCAAACCAAAGAGAACATAGCTGTCGATACCCACTTGATCGGCATCGCCAAAGCCACTGGGGGCTATATGATCGTATCCGAATCTTAGCTTAACCCCTTTGGAACGGTTCTCTGATCGTATTCGAATCAGGAGCCTGTGAACATTATTTATAAGTATGATTACTTTAAAACTTTCATTGAAACCTTCTTAAGGAGATGGTTCTTGATCCTTCCGGTTTCATATTGATTACCTTTAGGTTCTAAAAAGTGCCGGGTAAAGTCTTATATGAGCCGGGGAGACTATTAAAAGGGTCACAGGTATGCTGTTGTGATTATATTTTAACTAATCATGAACCGGCTTATACATGTTATCTTTTTATCATGTTCTGGGTTATCAATTCTCTATAACCCCTTGGCGTAGTGAACCGCCCAGGAAACCTTGCCTGTTTTTATGTGCAGGATAAAGCAGAGCAAGTTCAAACATCAAGGAAATACGTGGTTAACATAAGCCAGAGGAATTTAGTGAGGGCGGTTTACAAAAGCAATCAGTACCATAAAGCATGACAAGCATTAAGGAGTTTTCTCTATCTTATTACAAGACTCCCCAAGTCCAAATAAGTGAAGCATTGTTTTTGCAAAAGTTATAACACAGCTGGCAGCTCATTCCTCTGGCTGGCTTGATGACTCCGGGTTATCCTTCCCCGCCTCTCCTTCGGTTGTTTTGTCCTGGAAGGTGGACGAGGCCCAGTCAATGCTGCTCAAGGCTTCAAATTCAGCCTCATTATCTATTAAACTGGCCGGGTCCACTTTAGGGGCAAAGGTATGCTTACGCGGTTGAGGGATCAGGCTGACTTGGTCAAATGGGGCGTTTGGGATTCTCCGGTTCTCACTATCGTAACCCGGCGAATACTTAGTAAGATCAGTGTCACTCCCAATGAGAGTCGCCAGGGGACGTACGGCTTTAACACAGGTAGTGAAGTCTTGGTCGTCAAAAGCAGTGCCGTCCTCTTTAAGGCTTGGATATCCGAGAGAGAGATCAGCAAGGTCAAGTTCTAGCACCCATGCTCTTGCCCGACTTAATGCAGCCACGGCTCCGGCTCTCGCCGATGCCCGCCTTAAGTCCTGAATTCGTTGAGGTAGCACCGAAAGATGCCTCAACACATCTTGTAGGAGACGAGGAGTGGTATTTGATAAGGTCGTAACGGCCAACGCGCGCTGTGACCCGGAGTACAGCTGCTCTACTAAGGTATACACCACCTTAAGCTTGATCATCATATTTTCCTTCAGATTGGTACTCCTGGGGCTTGTATGTTCACAGGTATAACAGTAAGCCAGAGGTAATTATTACGATAACCCTTGAAAGATTACAATATTTATGAGCGACTTACCGAAGATGGCTGAGACCATTTGGGATATCTGCCGTTTTAAGTCAGACAACTCGTTTGTTGCTTCGGCAAGAGATGCTTCTGTTGTTTCAGCCCGAGTCACGAATGAAGCCCTCTCATCAACCCAAGTTTTCTTCTCCAATTCAAAATTTTTCTTCAGCTTCTCTTGTTCAGAGACACTGAATTCAAACTTGGAGTTGGCTTTCTGAGTTTCGAGCTCTTGGGTTTTCAACTGACTCTTCAGATCGGCAATCTCCACCTCAAATTGACTTATGGTGGCCTGCATCGACATCAGGCTATGGTAAGAATCATGGTAAGATAACATTCAAGTCCCAAACACTTTATAAGTAAAGATACTTGGCACTTGGGGGCTAATGTATGCTTAAAGAATTTTTTAATATATTTTACCGTGTCATACATATTAAGTCTCAAGCACTTTACAAGTAAAGATACTTGACACTTGGGGACTAATGTGTAACCCAAATTCAAAGTTTCATGCTATCACTGGATTAAACATATTCAATTTAAACCGGACAAAACTAACAGTAAGTTGATTACTAAGTCTACAACATATTCATTCATAAGCAATAGACTTGGGGGCTAGTATAGTAAGTAAAGTTCAGAATAAAAGCATAAGTTATACCTCAGATTTATGCTGTATTTGCTTCACCATGTCAATTTCCAGGTCACGACTATTGTGCACTTGGTTCAGATAGCCCGAGACTATATCACCAATACTTAGGTGAGAATAATCTGTGATGTCCTGTTTGGCTTTCTGACGCTAGGCAAACTCCTCCTTGGTAGTGCATTGGGCAAGAACAGTAGGCCGGCACGGTTCAACATATTGGCTCTTCACAATTTCAACCTCCGGGTCAGTCGTCTTGACCGGGCTAGGAGTTTCCGGGTCATCCGAGTTGTGGATAACGTCTTCTGCAGGCGGGTCAGAAGTTGGCACCGGAATGTCAGAAGCCGGTTCAGGTGGTGGCTGATGAGTGGAGCTGTCAGGAACGGAAGAGTCAAGCACCGGCTCAGTAACCACCGGGTCTTGGGACGGCTTATTCTTCTTCGCCCTCTTGCTGGGTTTTACTTGCAAATTGTCAATCAAAGTGGAAGGGTAAGCATCAAAGTATAAGTATGGAAAAACTTAAAGTAAGAAAGGTTATGTTACCCGGGAGCCGTTTTGAAAGCTGGCATGTTTGATTGCATCGACTCATCAGAAGAAGGGGAGGTATCCTGATAGTTGCAGTCAGATGAATTGAGAGGTTGGCGAATCAAACCCTTCAAAGGTAAAACAAAACGTAAAGCAGAGATAACCTCGGTCCGACGCTTCCTGGTTACGTCGGGTAAGCCGGAGGAGAGCTCTGCGTCCTGGTTGGCCCGAGTCTGCCGCCGATTTTCAAGCTGTTGTTGCTTCAAAAGAAATTGAGGATCTTGGTAAGCTAGAGGGTGTGAAAACCTTACTTTCCGGGTCACCCTTCGGATTTTTCATGTTGGCAAAGGCTCTGAGTCGGAGGAAATTATAGTTACCTCTTCGCCAACTGCTTGACTGTTCCCAGTATCCTCCTGAAAGGATCAAATTTCAGTAAAGTAATGACAAAGGAGTTAAAGAAATATCAAAAAAGATTACCTCTTCCTCATCCGAAGAAGAGTCATCCAGTTTAAGCATATCAGAGGCGTTGGGTTTCTTCTTCTTAGAGGTGCCCGTCCTGGCGGCTTTCCTTTCAGTCTTCTTGGCCACCCTGGCCTGTTTCGCAGCCTCATGGTCATACTTGACCTTCCAGAAATTATCACTGGCCTGTGGAAACAGATAAAGAATCATAAGTACAGCAAGGTAACATCTAAAAGAGTATTTGTGAAGATTAGTAACTTACCGCAGGAGCCGGGTTCTTCTTGCAGAAGGGAAGTAAACCGAAGGTGTTGCTGGTTACAGTGCCCTCCTTCAATAGCGACTGGACTGTAGCATCTACCACATCATCTGGTAAGTCCTCAGGGCTATGACGCATTGGGTCTTCTTTCTCGCCTGTGTAAGTACACATTAAGCCAGAGCAGCGGCTTAATGGTAGTATCCGCCAGGTGACCCAGACCCGGACCAAATCGATGCCACTTAACCCGTTGCCTAAAAGGGCTTTGATCTTCTTGATGGTGGAATTAAGAGGCAGGCGCTCAACAGCAGTCAACTTGTCCGCCAGATGATGGTTGGACTCAAGACGCAGGGCACGAAAGCCGGGCAGAGGCTTCTCATTAGCCGGAGAGGTGTCGTGACAGTAGAACCACGTCTGGTTCCAATCCTTTGGGTGACTCGGCAGCTCAGCGTAAGGAAAAAGGCAATCTTTTCGCCGCTAGATTGAGATGCCGCCAAGCTCAAGGCTAGGCCCATTGGCATGTTCATTCTACCAGTTCAAGTAAAAAAGTTCTCTGAACAGCAGTAGACTTGGTTCCTCTCCTAGGTATACCTCGCATAAGACTTGGAAATTACACAGATTTGACACAGAATTGGGTCCAATGTCTTGAGGCTTTAGGTCAAAGAAATCCAAAACTTCCTTGAAGAATTTTGAGCCGGGAGGGGCAAATCCCCGGTTCATATGATCTGTGAAAACTATTACCTCCCCATCTTTGGGTTGAGGTATCTCCTCAGATGGGTGAGGGGCGCGATAAGACATGGCCTCCTTCTTTGGCAGATGGCCAGACTTCACGAATTCGGCGAGCTTGCTTTTGGTCACTGTGGATGGAACCCAATTGCAAGTCACAGGGGCCTTGGCCGCCTTAGGAGCCATGATAATAGTTGGCCTACGACAAAATAAGAAAGCTCCGGTTCAACTTTAATCCGGAGAGATATCTAAATAGTTCACAGTGGCGGCTTAAGAAAGGGGCCTAATGATATAAGGGTGATTGTGCAATAATGTTTAAGCCGCTATCAGTATCAAGAGCAATTCAAGCCGGACACTTAGACAGCAGTGATAGAAGCAAGTTTTATAGAAGAAACTTTCCGGGTGACAGAAACAAGTTTCACAGACGACAGCTATTATCATGGATCAAATTATTGCTCTGAAAGGAAAATTTTCTAGACCTAGAAACAGAGCAGAGAAGTTCATACATTTGAAGAGGGTTTCTAAGCAAGGAAACTGAGATCTATTTCTATGCAAGATCAGTACAAACAACTACCGCGGCAGTTCTGTACAGTTTACGACCTAAATGGGGCGTTGAAGATGAGAACTAGAGAGGGTTTGTGTCGGGCAGTGATGAACGCCGATGAACTCAGCGGAGTTCCAATGTAGATCTGAGAAAGGGGAGGAGAGGAACTCACGGATGAAGACGAGCTGCAGAGATTCGCCAACGTTTTCTGGTCAGAATCAGGTCGATGCAGCGGCCTGAGTCGATGCAGACAAGGGGGTCGACGGCGGCGGCGGCGGAGCTCGAGTGGCAGAGAGGAGAGGAAGAAGACGACTGGAAGGAGATGAATGAAGGACCTAAGGTCACACCTATTTATAGGGAGAGGATAATTGAGACGGTGCGGGAAACGAGGAGATAAGAATTACTATCCAGCGGCCCCGACGCCTCGATTTTTAGAACACTTAATAAGGCAGAGATCCGTTGAAGGATACGACGGAATAGAAAATGAATTAAAGAAAGGATGGCGTCAGGCCGGGTTAAGATGGATCCAGAAGATGATGTCACGGCGGGTTAAAAGAAAGCCCTCTGTACAGTCAGAAGACTGAAGATTTATTCTTTAGAAGTATATTTTAAGATTAACATGAACAGGTTCAAATCAATCTGGGGTCTAATGTTGGGGATATGACTAAGCCGCCCAGGAGGGGCCGGGTTACGCAAAGAGGACTCATCAGAGGAAGCCCAATACCAAGCATGAAGATGGCGGTTCAATAAAAGGCTTAAGGCCCACAGGCGGCTTAAGGCCCGTTGTAAACCGCCATGATGGCATGACTTGTAACATAAGGTAGATTTAACTAGTCACCGAGCCGGACACTGTTTATAAGCCGGCCGGGACTCTGTAAGCCGCAGGGCGTCAACCCGTGTATATAAGGGGACGACCTGCTGGCGGCTTAGGGCAAGAAACAACTCATCAAGAGCTGGGCATAGCATATCTCGCTCCCTGGTCATCGAAACATCAATACCAACCCAACTAGACGTAGGCCTTACCTTCACCGTAAGGGGCCGAACTAGTATAAACTCTCTCGTGTCCTTTGTCCCGATTTAACCCCTTCAAGCTTCCTAGTTGCGATGGCTCCACAACTAAGTCCTTTCACGAGGACATCTGACGTGACTATTCCACGACAGCTTGGCATTCTCATATGCTTGGGTTCTCCATTCATCAAGTGAGCTAATATCAAACAACCTCTTCTCACCAGCAAGTTTGAAGTCATAATTGAGCTCTTTAATAGCCCAATATGCCTTATGTTCAAGTTCAAGAGGTAAATGACATGCTTTTCCATAAACCATCTTAAATGGAGACATACCCATAGGATTTTTGTATGCAGTTCTATAGGCCCATAATGCATCATCAAGTTTTTTGGACCAATTCTTTCTAGATCTATTCACAGTCTTTTGCAAAATTAATTTGAGATCTCTATTGCTCAACTCTACTTGACCACTAGACTGCGGATGATAAGGAGATGCGATTCTATGATTGACATCATACTTAGCAAGCATCTTACGGAAAGCACCATGAATAAAGTGTGAACCACCATCAGTCATAAGATATCTAGGGACTCCAAACCTCGGAAAAATAACTTCTTTAAGCATTTTAATAGAAGTGTTATGATCAGCACTACTAGTTGGAATAGCTTCTACCCACTTAGTAACGTAATCAACAACAACTAAAATATGTGTATATCCATTGGAGGCAGGAAAAGGTCCCATATAATCAAAGCCCCAAACATCAAACGGTTCAATAACAAGAGAATAATTCATAGGCATTTCTTGACGTCTACTAATGTTACCTATTCTTTGGCATTCATCACAAGATAAGACAAACTTACGAGCATCTTTGAAGAGAGTAGGCCAATAAAAACCAGATTGTAGTACCTTGTGTGCAGTTCTATCTCCAGCGTGGTGTCCTCCATAAGATTCAGAGTGACACTTACGTAGAATCTGTTCCTGTTCATGCTCAGGCACACAACGTCTAATAACACCATCTACTCCTTCTTTATAAAGGTGAGGATCATCCCAGAAGTAATGTCTCAAATCGTAAAAGAACTTTTTCTTTTGCTGGTATGTGAAACTAGGCGGTATATATTTAGCAACAATGTAATTAGCATAATCAGCATACCAAGGAGCAGTACGAGAAGCATTAACGACCGCTAATTGTTCATCAGGGAAGCTATCATTAATAGGCAGTGGGTCATCAAGAACATTCTCTAACCTAGACAAGTTATCTGCAACGGGGTTCTCAGCTCTCTTTCTATCAATAATATGCAAGTCAAATTCCTGGAGCAAGAGAACCCATCTAATGAGCCTAGGCTTAGCATATTTCTTTTCCATAAGATATTTAATAGCACCATGATCAGTGTGAATAGTAACTTTGGAATCAACAATATAAGGTCTAAACTTATCACATGCAAACACAACTGCTAAGAAATCTTTTTCAGTAGTAGCATAATTTCTCTGGGCAGTATCAAGAGTCTTACTAGCATACTGGATAACATTCAATTTCTTATCGACTCTTTGCCCTAGAATAGCACCTACGGCAAAATCACTAGCATCGCACATAATTTCAAAAGGTAAATTCCAATCAAGCGGCTGAACAATAGGTGCAGTGATCAAAGCTTTCTTAAGTGTTTCAAATGCTTCTACACAATCATCATCAAAGACAAAAGGAATATCTTTTTGCAATAAATTAGTTAGAGGCCTAGAGATTTTAGAAAAGTCCTTAATGAACCTCCTATAAAAACCGGCATGACCAAGGAAACTTCTTATACCTTTTATGTCCTTGGGACACAACATCTTTTCAATAGCATCAACTTTGGCTTTATCAATTTCAATACCTCTCTCGGAGATCTTGTGCCCCAAGACAATGCCTTCATTGACCATAAAGTGACACTTTTCCCAATTCAGGACGAGACTAGTGTCTTCGCATCTCTGCAAAACTCGATCAAGGTTGCTCAAACAATCATCAAAAGAGGATCCATAGACGGAGAAGTCGTCCATGAATACCTCACAAATCTTTTCACAAAAATCAGAGAATATAGCCATCATGCATCTTTAAAAGGTAGCAGGTGCATTACATAAACCAAAAGGCATGCGTCTATAAGCAAAAGTACCAAAAGGGCAAGTAAAAGTAGTTTTAGATTGATCCTTCGTTGACACAGGTATCTGAGAAAAACCAGAATAACCATCTATAAAGCAAAAATATGTGTGTTTGGATAGTCTTTCTAGCATTTGATTAATAAAAGGTAAAGGGTAATGATCTTTCTTAGTGGCTTTATTTAACTTACGGAAATCAATTACCATCCTATAACCTGTAATAATTCTTTGCGGGATCAATTCATCTTTATCATTAGGAACAACGGTAATACCTCCCTTTTTAGGAACACAATGAACAGGGCTTACCCATTCACTATCAGCAACGGGATAAATAACACCTGCCTCAAGGAGCTTTAGTATCTCCTTTCTTACCACTTCCTTCATCTTGGGATTTAGTCATCTTTGAGGATCTCTAACTGGTTTGGCATCGTCCTCCAATGTAATTTTGTGTTGGCATAATGTGGGACTAACACCCTTAAGATCATCCAGAGTATATCCAATAGCAGCTCGGTGCTTCTTCAGAGTTTTCAATAATCTTTCTTCTTCTTTCTCTGAAAGGTTAGCACTAATAATAACATGATATATTTCTTTTTCATCTAGAGAAGCATACTTAAGATTATCAGGTAACGGTTTGAGTTCAAACACGGGATCACCCTTGGGCGGAGGGGGATCCCCAAGAATTTCAACGGGAAGGTTATATTTCAGCATAGGTTCCTGTTTAAGGAACACTTCATCTATTTCCTCCCTTTCCTTCATAAACATATCGTTTTCATGGTCTAGCAAATATTGTTCTAACGGATCAGTTGGAGGAACAACAATGGAAGCAAGACCAATAATTTCATCCTTGTTAGGTGGTTCCCTATCACGAGGTTGTCTACTAAACTTAGCAAAATTAAACTCATGAGACATACCATCTATGCCAACAGTGACAATATTCTTTTCACAATTAATCTTAGCACTAGCTGTATTCAAGAAGGGTCTACCAAAAATAATGGGACAAAAATCATCTTGTGGGGAACCAAGAACAAGAAAATCAGCAGGGTATTTAACCTTCCCACACAAAACTTCAACATCTCTAACAATCCCAATAGGTTTAATGGTATCCCTATTAGCAAGCTTAATAGTAACATCTATATCTTCTAATTCAATGGGTGCAATGTCGTGCATAATTTCTTTATATAGATCATAAGGTATCACACTAGCACTAGCACCCATACCACATAAGCCATGATAACAATGATCTCCTATTTTAACAGAAATAACAGGCGTGCCTACGACAGGTCTACGTGTCTTAGTATCAGGTCTAGCAATATTGTCTGTCTCACCACAGAAAGAAATAACATGCCCATCTAAATCCTCATCCAAGAGATCTTTAACCATAGCAATACTAGGTTCAACATTAATTTGCTCAGGAGGTGTATAAGTCCTAGTATTACTCTTACGAACAACAGTCGAAGCTTTAACATGATCCTTTATCCTAACAGGAAAAGGAGGTTTTTCAACATAAGCAGTAGGAACAATAGGATCACTATAGGTAATAGTCTTTTCTTCGACTGTAATAGGTGCAACTACTTTCACTTCAACAGGAGGATTGTATTTAAACCACTTCTCCTTAGGGAGATCAACGTGAGTAGCAAAATATTCACAGAAAGTAGCTACTATCTCAGAGTCAAGTCCATACTTAGCGCTAAATCCACGGAAAGCATCGGTATCCATAAAAGATTTAACACAATCGAACTTAGGTGTCATACCTGACTCCTTACCATCGTCGGAACCCCAATCTTCAGAGGTGCGTTTAATTCTTTCCAATAAGTCCCATTTGAAATCAATAGTCTTCAGCATATAAGAACCAGCACAGGAAGTATCGAGCAGGTTGCAATTATCAAGAGAAAGCCGAGCATAAAAATTCTGAATAATCATTTCCCGAGAGAGCTCCTGATTGGGGCATGAATATAACATTGACTTAAGCCTCCCCCAAGATTTAGCGATGCTTTCTCCTTTGCGAGGCCAGAAATTATATATGTAATTACGATCACGATGAACAAGATGCATAGGATAGAACTTCTGGTGAAATTCCAACTTCAACCGCTTATAGTTCCAATATCTCGTATCATCACATAGCCTATACCATGTCATTGCATCTCCCTTCAAAGATAAAGGGAAGACCTTCCTTTTGACAACATCATCAGGAATACCTGCAAGCTTAAATAATCCACAAACTTCATCCACAAAGATGAGGTATAAGTCGGGATGCAATGTTCCGTCTCTTGCAAAAGGATTAGCTAGCAGTTTCTCTATCATACCCGAAGGAATCTCAAAATGAATATTTTCATAAGGTTCAGTAGGTTGAGGTTCATCTATTGGCTCTTATGGTTGGGTGAAGATACCCCAAGCAAGCCCCTCAAAGGATTAGTTTCCATAGTGACAAGTAACAGTAAATTTCAGCACACTATATAAATGTTTCCTTACCAAGTTCCACTCACCAAGAGCACTACGCTCCCCGGCAACGGCGCCAGAAAAGAGTCTTGATGACCCACAAGTATAGGGGATCTATCGTAGTCCTTTCGATAAGTAAGAGTGTCGAACCCAACGAGGAGCAGAAGGAAATGATAAGCGGTTTTCAGTAAGGTTTTCTCTGCAAGCACTGAAATAGTAGGTGATAGATAGTTTTGTGATAAGATAAATAGTAACGAGCAAAAAGTAAATAAAGTAAATAAAGTGCAGCAAGGTGGCCCAATCCTTTATGTAGCAAAGGATAAGCCTGGACAAATTCTAATAATGAAGAAGGAGCTCCCGAGGACACATTGGGAATTATCGTCAAGCTAGTTTTCATCACGTTCATAAGATTCGCGTTCAGTACTTTGATAATTTGATATGTGGGTGGACCGGTACTTGGGTACTTCCCTAACATGGACAAGCATCCCACTTATGATTAACCCCTATTGCAAGCATCCGCAACTACAAAAAGGAGTATTAAGGTAAACCTAACCACATCATTAAACATATTGGTCCATATCAACCCCTAACGAAGCAACGCATAAACTAGGGTTTAAGCTTCTGTCACTCTAGCAACCCATCATCTACTTATTACTTCCCTATGCCTTCCTCTAGGCCCAAATAATGGTGAAGTGTCATGTAGTCGACGTTCACATAACACCACTAGAGGAAAGACAACATACATCTCATCAAAATATCGAACGAATACCAAATTCACATGACTACTAATAGCAAGACTTCACCCATGTCCTCAGGAACAAACGTAACTACTCACAAAGCATATTCATGTTCATAATCAGAGGGGTAATAATATGCATAAAGGATCTGAACATATGATCTTCCACCAAGTAAACCAAATAGCATCAACTACAAGGAGTAATCAACACTACTAGCAACCCACAGGTACCAATTTGTGGTTTTGATACAAGATTGGATACAAGAGATGAACTAGGGTTTTGAGAGGAGATGGTGCTGGTGAAGATGTTGATGGAGATTGACCCCCTCCCGATGAGAGGATCGTTGATGATGACGTTGGTGATGATTTCCCCCTCCCGGAGGGAAGTGTCTCCGGCAGAACAGCTCCGCCAGAGCCCTAGATTGGTTCCGCCAAGGTTCCGCCTCGTGGCGGTGGAGTTTCGTCCCGTACCCACGATTTTTTCCAGTGTAAAAGCAATGATATAGCAGAAGATGGACGTGGGAGGCCCACCAGGGGCCCCAGGAGATAGGGGGCGCGCCCTATAGGAGGGGGCGCGCCCCCTATCTCCTGGATAGGGTGTGGGCCCTCTGGCGTATTTCTTTTGCTCAGAAATTTTTATTAATTCCAAAAAGTTGTTTCGTGGAGTTTCAGGACTTTTGGAGTTGTGTAGAATAGGTTTCTAACGTTTGCTCCTTTTCCAGCCAGAATTCCAGCTGCCGGCATTCCCCCTCTTCATGGTAAACCTTGTAAAATAAGAGAGAATAGCCATAAGTATTGAGATATAATGTGTAATAACAGCCCATAATGCAATAAATATCGATATAAAAGCATGATGCAAAATGGACGTATCAGCCTGCATGTTGGCTTGTTCCTTGCGCGTGTGCAGAGCAGTTGCTGCAGCGTAGTTCGCAGATCATGCGGCAGCGCAGCTGCGGCATGGTGCTAGTGGGGAAGGCTGCGCCGTGCGCCCTCCACGGTCGGTCGCCCCTGGCAGAGCGCGGGCCGCGAGCAGAGTGGAGTGGAGGTCTTCCTCGTCGGCGGGTGCTGCTGAGGAGGCCTGGACGACCCAGTGCTCGACGTGCGCCCTCGGGGCGTCGGCCATGGCGTCGATGGAGCAGCGGAGAACTGGTCGATGGAAGATAAGATCCGACGCACCCCTACCTGGCGCGCCAAATGTTAGATTGTGGGATCCGCAAACCCTTGAGAGGTTCGAACTCTGGGGTGTGTGCGGAGATCTCAACCTACCCAGCCTGCCTACTCGCAATCCTCCTAAGTCTAGCGCGACAAGCTCAAAAAGACAAAGAGACACAACAGTTTATCCTGGTTCGGGCCACCTTGCGGTGTAATATCCTACTCCAGCGTTTTGGTGGATTGCCTCAAAGGGCTGAGGATGAACTAGTACAGTGGATGAACTGGCCTCAGGAGGTGAGGTGTTCTTGAGCTGGTGTGGTGTGAGATAGTTCGACCCGTCTCCCTTTCTATGGTGCTGGCTAGTCCTATTTATAGTGGCCTTGGTCCTCTTCCCAAATTGGCGGGAAGGGATCCCACAACGGCCGGATTTGAAAGGGGACAAATAGTACAGCTTATCCTGACAAAAGTAGTCTTCACTCGCGAAAAGCCTCTAGGTGTGACGCTGCGTTGGGCTCGTCGATGACCTTCGTCCTGCTGTCCTGCCGGTCTTGGTCTCGTTGCACCAGAATGGAAACCTTTGGCTGATTCCTCGGGACTCCGTGCTTGTGTCCTGCCTCCCTTGCACCGAAGAGGAAACATGTGCTCTGCGCCCGCCTGGCCTTGGTCGTCATGGCTCACGTTAGCTGAGCCTTGTGAGGTGAACCTTGCATAGAACTCTCCGCCCCTCGGGAGCCCTCCTGGGGAGGCCAACCCCTCAGGGGTCTTGGCGTCGTCCGCCTCGCGAGGCTTGGCCCCTCGCGAGGGTCTTGTGTTGTTGGTGCTGAAGCTGGACCGTACCAGGCCGTCGATGGATCCACATGGTGGGCCATAGGCAGGCAGGGCTGGATACCCTCGTATCTAGGACGCTGACACCTCATAAGACCAATGCATATTTCTGTGGCAAATGCATCCTTCAGGTCAATATGAACCATTCCTGCTCAAAACATACGCCCATTTAGGACAGAACATATGCACGTCTAGTTTAAAAAAACCTTTTACAGCACAAGTTCAACTTGTAGATAAATTAACAGTCAGGAAAGAAAGTTTAACCATGTGAATAGATGGGTCATTCACTGTAGATCTTGTTGCAGTTGAAGATGAAGGTACCTCGGCTATGGTGTGCTTCTTCAATTGTACCATTGTAGAACCATAAATTGCCTGGACGAATGCACTTGAAGATATAGTTTAAAAACAAAAATTTAGAAGTGGTACTAATCTTATGTGCAAGAAATCTGTACCTGAGAAGTAGTTTTCTTAAGATTACGAGGATCTTGACCTATATCGATCTGACTGGCATCATATGAATCCTGTGGTTTTTCCCTTGAAGAGGAAAGGGCGATGCATCAAAGTAGAGATAAGTATTTCCCTCAGTTAGAGAACCAAGATATCAATCCAGTAAGAGATAACGCACAAATCACCAAGACTTGCACAAACAATCAAACAACTTGCACCCAACGCGATAAAGGGGTTGTCAATCCCTTCACGATTACTTGCAAAAGTGAGATCTTATAGAGATAGATGAACAAAAGATAAAATATTTTTGGTATTTTTGGTTTATAGATCGGAAAGTAAAAGATTGCAAAATAGTAGATCGGAAACTTATATGATGGAAAATAGACCTGAGGCCATAGGTTTCACTAGTGGCTTCTCTCAAGATAGCAAATAATATGGTGGGTGAACAAATTACTGTTGAGCAATTGATAGAAAAGCGCAAAGTTATGACGATATCTAAGGCAATGATTATAAAATATAGTCATCACGTCCGTGTCAAGTAGACCGACTCCTGCCTGCATCTACTACTATTACTCCACACATCGACCGACTCCTGCCTGCATCTAGAGTATTAAGTTCATGAAGAACAGAGTAACACATTAAGTAAGATGACATGATGTAGATGAATAAACTCAAGCAATATGATGTAAACCTCATCTTTCTATCCTCGATGGCAACAATACAATACGTGCCTTGCTGCCCCTATTGTCACTCGGAGAGGACACCACAAGATTGAACCCAAAGCTAAGCACTTCTCCCATTGCAAGAAAAACCAATCTAGTTGGCCAAACTAAACCAATAGTTCGAAGATAATTACAAAGAAATCAAATCATGCATATAAGAATTTAGAGAAGATTCAAATAATATTCATAGATAAGCTAATCATAAATCCACAATTCATCGGATCTTGACAAACACACAGCAAAAGAAGATTACATCGGATAGATCTCCAAGAACATCGAGGAGAACATGGTATTGAGAATCAAAGAGAGAGAAGAAGCCATCTAGCTACTAGCTATGGACCCGTAGTTCTGAGGTAAACTACTCATGATTCATCGGAAGGGTAATGGTGTTGATTTAGAAGCCCTCCATGATCGAACCCCCCTCCGGCAGGATGCTGAAAAAGGCCCCTAGATGGGATCTCACGGGTACAGAAGGTTGCAGCGGTGGAAAAGTGTTTTCGTGGATGCTTCTGGTGGTTTGGGGATATTTGGGAATATATAGGGTGAAGAAGTAGGTCGGTGGAGTCACAGGGGGCCCACAAGGCAGGGGGCATGCCCTACCCTCTTGTGGCCGCCTCATGGCTCTTCCGACTTGATCTTCAAGTCTCCTAGGTGTCTTCTGGTCCAAGAAAAATCATCGCGAAGGTTTTATTCTGTTTGGACTCCGTTTGATATTCCTTCTCTGTGAAGCTTAAAAACAAGGAAAAAATAGAAACTGGCACTGGGTTCTAGGTTAATAGGTTAGTCCCAAAAATTATATAAAATAACGTATTAATGCATATAAAACATCCAAAACATATAATATAATAGCATGGAACAATAAAAAATTATAGATACGTTGGAGACGTATCAACCACATGTTTTCTCAGCGCACGTTTGGCTATAGGAGAATCGTCCTCTGATGTTTCTTCTTTAATCCTGCAGTACATATGTGATGGTCTGGCAGCAGTAGTTGTAGAGTTGGACACGACTTATTACTATGCATGGTCATAAATAATGTGAACAAAGATTCACAGGGTAATATATACTCATAATTAGATTGTATTAGTAAGAATAAGAAGTAGTACTGCACTACCAAATCTAGAACAACATGTTATATTAAGAAGAATAAGAAGAACTCATTCAATTGTGAAAAACAGTACACAAGATTTAATATGAACCTGCATACTAAATTACTATAACCCTAGATAGAACTATCTACAGTACCCCATATAATACGACTAATTTAGTAAGAAACTACATACTAATTTGGTATAATCCTAGATAGAATTAGATGATTACGGAGCCTACAATTTGATTACTTCTTTCAGAGAACAATATGTGAGAACATAAAAGCACGTGCAAATCTTAAAAGGGGCGGTGGGGCGACCGGTGGCTAGAGTTGTTACCTGGTAGTTGCTACGTCTTGAGCTTGCGTTGGTTTTCCTCGAAGAGGAGAGGGTGATGCAGCGATAGTCGCGTAAGTATTTCCCTCAGTTTTTGAGAACCAAGGTATCAATCCAGTAGAGGGCTCCTTAAAAGTCCCACGCACCTACACAAACAAACTGAGAACTCGCAACCAACGCAATAAAGGGGTTGTCAATCCCTTCACGGCCACTTGCGAAAGTGAGATCTAATAAAGATAGTAAGATAGGATAAATATATTTTTGGTATTTTATAATATAGATGCAAAAAGTAGAGATGCAAATAAAAGTAGATTGAAAGCAAATATGATAAGAGATAGACCCGGGGGCCATAGGTTTCACTAGTGGCTTCTCTCAAGATAGCATAAGTATTACGGTGGGTGAACAAATTACTGTCGAGCAATTGATAGAAAAGCGCATAGTTATGAGATTATCTAGGCATGATCATGTATATAGGCATCACGTCCATAACAAGTAGACCGACTCCTGCCTGCATCTACTACTATTACTCCACACATCGACCGACTCCTGCCTACATCTAGAGTATTAAGTTCATAAGAACAGAGTAACGCATTAAGCAAGATGACATGATGTAGAGGGATAAACTCAAGCAATATGATATAAACCCCATCTTGTTATCCTCGATAGCAACAATACAATACGTGACTTGCAACCCTTTCTGTCACTGGGTAAGGACACCACAAGATTTAACCCAAAGCTAAACACTTCTCCCATGGCAAGAAAGATCAATCTAGTAGGCCAAACCACACTGATAATTAGAAGAGACTTGCAAAGATAACTCAATCATACATAAAAGAATTCAGAGAAGATTCAAATATTATTCATAGATAAACTTGATCATAAACCCACAATTCATCGGATCTCGACAAACACACCGCAAAAAGAGTTTACATCGAATAGATCTCCACAAGAGAGGGGAGAACATTGTATTGAGATCCAAAAAGAGAGAAGAAGCCATCTAGCTAATAACTATGGACCCGTAGGTCTGTGGTGAACTACTCACAACTCATCGGAGGGGCAAGGATGTTGATGTAGAAGCCCTCCGTGGTCGATTCCCCTCCGGCAGAGTGCCAGTGAAGGCTCCAAGACGAGATCTCGCGGATACAGAAGGTTACGGTGGTGGAAATTGTGTTTCGTCCTCGTCCTGGATGTTTTCGGGGTACGTAGGTATATATAGGAGGAAGAAGTACGTCGGTGGCCGCCCGAGGGGCCCACGAGACAGGGGGCGCACCCTATGGGGGGGGCCCTCCTATCTCGTGGGAGCCTCGGCAGCTTCTTGGCTTGCACTCCAAGTCCTCTGGATCACGTTCGTTCCAAAAATCATGCTCCCGAAGGTTTCATTCCGTTTGGACTCCGTTTGATATTCCTTTTCTTCGAAATACTGAAATAGGCAAAAAAAAACAGCAATATGGGCTGGGCCTCCGGTTAGTAGGTTAGTCCCAAAAATGATATAAATGTGTAAAATAAAGCCCATAAACATCCAAAAGGGGTAATATAATAGCATGGAACAATAAAAAATTATAGATACGTTGGAGACGTATCAGTAGTCTAGGATTAGGTTTTGGGGTCGATGCGGGAAGTTTACATTGTTTTCTGCTTTGAAGCACGCCGACCATGTCGGACGCCTGGGAGGGATCCATTTGGCCGCCACTAGTGGACTAGATCTGCGGAAGAAGAGACATATGAGGGGACGGTGTGAATGAAGATGTGGGTTCATTTGGTGAATTGGGAAGAAGATTTTACGGTGGGTTCGGGGAAAATGAGTGCGGCATTTAAAATAGTTGGAGGGAACAAAAAAGAAGAAGAGAGGGTACGAAAGGGCGGAGGGAACAAATTTTTTGCGTCCAACGAGAATATTAAAGGAAGGTGGAACCTTTTTATTTTTTAGAAGAGGTTTATTTGTTGTGCCAAGGTCTAGTGAACAAGTTTTCAATGAATCATGTTCTTTTTCTTGTACATGACAAACCAGCAATAATTTATATTAGATCATGTAATACATCTTTGTCCATGTGAAATTTGAACTGACGTTACCACTTGACATGTCCTGATGGTTGTTCACTCCCCATTTCAAAATCTAGATGCCACACACATTTGTACCTCCTACTAATACTACTTCCATACCCCTAGAGTAACATGTTCTCCTGGATTCAAACAACTTATTGTAGATGCGTTTTCTCATTCATTGTGGTACTTCCTTTTCAATTTCCATGTACTCATAACCATTTGAAAATAAAGATGGTATGCCATTTTGTACCTGCTACTAACAGTACCTCCATACCCCTAGTGCTCACATGTTCTCCCTGATTCAAACAACTTAGTGTAGATGTGTTTTCTCATTCATTTTGGCATGTCATTTCATTTTCCATGTACTCATAACCATTTGAATATCAAGATGGTACACCCTTTTGTACCTGCTACTAACACTACCTCCATACGCCTAGTGCTCACATGTTCTCCTTGATTCAGGCAACTTATTGTATATTAGTTTTCTCATTCATTGTGGCATTTCCTTTCATTTTCCATGTACTCATAACCATTTTAAAATTTAAATGGTACGCCCTTTTGTACCTCGTACTAACACTACTTCCATACCCATAGTGCACACATTCTCCTTAATTCAAAGAACTTATTGTATATGTGTTTTCTCATTCATTCTGGTACTTCCTTTCATTTTCCATGTACTCATAACCATTTCAAAATCAAGATGTTACACTCTTTTGTAGCGCCTACTACCACTACTTCCATACCCCTAGTGCACACATGTTCTCCTTTTATACCCCCTAGTAACACTACTTCCATACCCCTAGTGCACACATGATGTATTGATTAAAACATCTTATTATTGCAACTTTTATATTGCCAAAAGTGATTTTCTTCGTAATCATGATTCAAAATTTGGGCTTTTTTGTATGGGGCATTAATATCGGCTTTTTAAACATGTACATAATGCAGAGAAGAAAATGCAAACTCTTGGGTGTGATTTGCTTCGAAACATGTACATGAATGAACCAAGATACGTGTATAGTGTGCACAAGTAGAAGTAAGATCCATGTTACATCGACCATGTCCACTTGTCAGATACATCTACCATTCACTGTGATTGCTTTTTGTTTTGTAAAAAAAAATAGTTGCAATTTTAGAAAGTGGACATGCCTACTTCAGAACAAACAGATGACAATTTCGTCGCCACGTCAATTTTGGATAAATTTGGAACACATTTCCTTCAATTGGTTGTTTATCTGTAGAAATCATATGGCTTTGTGCTCTGCATACGATTGAATAAAACATGTTAAAGTCTGGATGGGAAGATCAATTTCATCACAAAGTTCAGTTTCTATTCAGACAGTGGACATGCCTACTTCAGAACAAACAGATCGCATTGTGGTCGGCACATCAATTTTGGATGAATTAGCAACACGTTTGCACGCTATTTTCAGCCTAAAGCACTCTAAAGAGATAACACATTCATTCCTCAAACTTTTTGGGCACGAATCTGAAGATGAATGGTAAATACATTTGAGGGGAATTTATCCTCTACTCAAAATGCACCCCCACTAGTACTAGTCCTCGGCGTCTGCAATTACTTTGGTGCGCTACCAGCTTTCATCGCCATCACTTCCTCTTCCCGTGAGCCCAGTCGGCAATGCCGCAGATGTCCTCGAGGGCACGCTGTTCGTCGGCATAGAACTTCCGCCTTACTTTGTCAGGGCCAAGGAAGTATAGCATTGCGATTTCACAGGACCTGTGAATGATGGTGGAGTCCGTCTCATGATCATTTTGAACAGTGCTGAGACTCTCAAACGACACCTGCAAGGCAGCGACACATGCAAATCCTCCACCACCATCGGAGGCAGCTCCGCCGCAATCGTCGGAAGCAAATCGCTGACCGCCGGCTCATCATCGTTTACTTGTAGTCATCGTCCTCTATCTTCATCTCCTCCTAATCATCGTGCATCTCCGTCGCTGCATGGTCCTCCTTCATCAATGCCTCCTCTTGTGCAATCTCACTTCGCGCGGCATCGAGCTCTTCCGGAGAAGGATCTAATGGGGCATATGGGGAACAAGGCAGGGAGGGGGGGTGGAGATGGACGGATGGATATCACGTGATTCCATCTGCCGTCAATATTTGTTGTAGGTGGTGATTTTCAGACAAACCATGGTCGGGGGTTGATATGTGCAGGCCGCCAGAATTGGTCGGTGCAAGGCGGTTCTTGCTGGGAAACATAGCATGCAATTTCAAAAAAATTCCTACGCTCACGCAAGATCTATCTAGGAGATGCATATCAACGAGAGGGGGAGAGTGTGTCCATGTACCCCTGTAAACAGAAAGCAGAAGCATTAACTTAACATGGTTGATGTAGTCGAACATCTTCTCGAATCAACCGATCAAGTACCAAACGTACGACACTTCCGAGTTCTGCACATGTTCAGTCGATGACATCCCTCAAACTCTTGATCCATTAGAGGTACGAAGGAGTAAATGAGTTCCATCAGCACGACGGCGTGGTGACGGTGATGGTGATGTGATTCACGCAGGGCTTCGCCTAAGCACTACAACAATTTGACCGGAGGAGTAAACGGTGGAGGGGGCACCGCACACGGCTAAGAAACAACTGTTGTTCTTTGGGGTGCCCCTTGCCCCCGTATATGAAGGAGGGAGAGGGGAGAGGGCCGGCCAGGGCGCGCCCCCAAGGGGGGAGTCCTACTAGGACTCCAAGTCCAATTCGCCCCCCCTTCGTTTCTGAAGGGGTAAAAAGGGGGAAGGGAGAGAGGGAGGGAGAAGGAAAGGAGAGCCGCGCCCCCTCCCCTAGTCCAATTCAGACTCCCCATGGGGGGGGGTGCCACCTCCTGTGGCCTGCCTCCTCCTCTCCCCTATGGCCCATGAGGCCCATTACTTCTCCCGAGGGTTCCGGTAACCCCTCGGTACTCCGAAAAAATAACCGAAACACTCTGGAACCATTTCAGTGTTCGAATATAACCTTCCAATATAACAATCTTTACCTCTAGACCACTTCGAGACTCCTCGTCATGTATGTTATCTCATCTAGGACTCAAAACAACCTTCGGTCACCAAAAACACATAACTCATCTAATACATATCGTCATCGAATGTTAAGCATGCAGACCCTACGGGTTCGAGAACTATGTAGACATGACCGAGACACCTCTCCGGTCAATAACCAATAGCGGAACCTGGATGCTCATATTGGTTCCCACATATTCTATGAAGATCTTTATCGGTCGAACCGCAATGTCAACATACGTTATTCCCTTTGTCATCGGTATGTTGCTTACCCGAGATTCGATCGTCGGTATCTTCATACCTAGTTCAATCTTGTTACCCGCAAGTCTCTTTACTCGTTCCGTAGTGCATCATCCCATAACTAACTCATTAGTCACATTGCTTGCAAGGCTTCATATGATGTGCATTACCGAGAGGGCCCAGCGATACCTCTCTGATACTCGGAGTGAAAAATCCTAATCTTGATCTATGCCAACCCAACAAACGCCTTCGGAGATACATGTAGAGCATCTTTATAATCACCCAGTTACGTTGTGACGTTTGATAGCACACAAGGTATTCCTCCGGTGTCCGGGACTTGCATAATCTCATAGTCGGAGGAATATATATTTGACATGAAGAAAGCAGTAGCAATAGAACTGAACGATCATTATGCTAAGCTAACGGATGGGTCTTGTCCATCACATCATTCTACTGATGATGTGATCCCGTTTATGAGATGACAACTCGTGTCCATGGCTAGGAAACTTAACCATCTTTGATCAACGAGCTAGTCTAGTAGAGGCATACTAGGGACGCGGTGTTTTGTCTATGTATTCACACATGTATCCAGTTTTTGGTTGATACAATTCTAGCACGAATAATAAACATTTATCATGAATAAGGAAATATAAATAACAACTTTATTATTGCCTCTAGGGAATATTTCGGTCTCCAGTGTTCTGAGGCCATGTCTGTATATTCTAGGCTCGTCAAGTTTAACTTGAGTATTCTGCATGTGCAAAACTGGCTTGCACCCGTTGTATTTGAACGTAGAGCTTATCACACCCGATCATGCAGTGTCTCAGCACGAAGAACTTTCACAATGGTGCATACTTGGGGAGAACACTTATACCTTGAAATTTTAGTAATGGATCATCTTATAATGCTATCACCGTACTAAGCAAAATAAGATGCATAAAAGATAAACATCACATGCAACCCAAATATGTGACATGATATGGCCATCATCATCTTCTGCTTTTGATATCCATCACCAAAGCAACGTCATGATCTCCATCGTCACCAGCTTGACACGTTGATCTCCATCATAGCATCGTGGTCGTCTCGCGAACCATTGCTTCTACGACTGTCACTCTGCTTAGCGATAAAGTAAAGCAATTACATAGCTTGTTACAAAGTGGATATTGTAACAAAACAATTTATAGACAACATGGAGGTTACTGAAGGGAGCAGAGCAACCTGGGAAGAGATGTGGTTTGTCGTCGGCTTTGTTGATCAAATTTGGATGCTTGCGGATGGTTACAATGTTGTACCAAGAGATCATTCCTACGTGCCCCTGCTGCATACTTTGAAAAAGACAAACTTGACAAGAGAATCATGGTTAGAATTGTATCTACTCTCATTATCTTCAGATAGTCCAAGTACTTATGTAGATTGCTTAAAGTGTTCAAATTGTGTTATGCCACCAGATAAATCCGCAATGTGTTGTTCCTAAGGATGTTAGTGCAAACGGAGAGCTGACCATTGTTCTCCATCTTAGAGTGAACATTAGTTCCACTTCATACTCAGCTTCAGGACAAGGAGATGAAAGCATCGTCCTTAATGGGTGGAGCAAAGTAGTCGACGTGTATGACATGGATATTGGAGATAGGATGATCTTTGTGCTACACCATGGACGTGCAGGGACCTTTCTCTTCCTCGATTTTATTACTGTTGAACCATATGAGTAGTTTCGACTCTCTCTCATGTTGCCTCTATGATGGTCCATCTTTGTATGTCATGTTTTATGCTACTATTTGGTACTGATGTGATGATGGTGAACATGTATGTTCTACGAAGTAGTATTAAGATATTATGCCCCTTTGTAATACCGAGAGCACGCATGGAGAAATAATCAATGAATTTTGATACGAGCATCTCAACCCTAAACACTGGAAATTTGATTCTAATATGTTATAAACTATGCCATGGTAGAATTTATAAGGTACTACGACTTGAACACCAGCAAGCCATTTTGTTATCCATTTTTCTTAACCCGCCTAACATTGTTTGTGACACGGAACATTTTCTGTGACACTACAAATTATCCAGGAAAAAGGACATGCTTAGTGACGCCCAAAAGCGTCGCCGCACCAAGGTTTTTGTCACTGAATAAAGCAAATTTTGTAGTGATGGTATCCCGGAGAGGTGAGTAGGTTGGAGGGAAACAAGAAGGCGAGTGTTACGTAGGTTCGTTCCCTCTTGATGGAGATAAAACCCTACTCCTACGCGGTGTATATTGTGATATGGGTGTACAAAGTATAGGTAAAGAACCAAAGGAATGTATCTATGATCATCGACTAGCTCGGCCCTACCAAGGGCCCTAGGGCTACACATCCTAGTCGGCTACGTCGGTGGAGGGGCAGTCCTCCATGGATCCATCTTCCCTGATTGGACGACAAGGCTTCTGGAGTATTTTTTGTACAATGTCATGGGCCACCCATCATGGCCCAGGGGCGGAGCCAGCCTAGGGGTCCTCAAACCAGCCCACCAGGGCATCACCCGACATGGTGAGGCACCACCTAGGTCGTAACACAGTCAAGTGTTATAGCGATCAAACCGACTACCATAGCAAGTCAAATCAACTATAGCAGCGAGCCGGATCAAGGCACTATAGCGAACATGTTTGGAAAGAAAACCAAAAACAAAAATTGAAAAACGCAAACATTTTATGAAATTTCGAACATTTTTTTAGAAAACACGATAATCTTTTGAAAATAGGAACAAAATTTGAAATTAAAAAACATTTCTTGAAAACTTTGAACACTTTTTGAATAGTCCAAATATATTTTTGAAGAACATGAACATTCTTAGAATTTTTTGATAATGCGAACCTTTTCTAGTTTCATTATTTTTTAAAAGCATAAACATTGTTTCAAAATGGTGAATATTTTAGAAAGTACAAGAATTTTCCTCAAATTAGCAAATCTTTTTTGAAAACACAGACATTTTCCGGATGTAATTTGTTAATTTAAAAAAATGAAAAGGAAAACCAATAAAAAACAAAAAAAAAGCATAAAGCCGGTTCAGGAACCTTCTAAAAGGTCGCCAAATATGATTTTTTTGTTGCTTATTACAGAAATGGCCCACATTACTTGGTTGCTCGCTCGCTCGTACTTGTGCGAAGCGTCGATAATTCTACGCAGGGAACACCCGCGTACAGTGGGGGATTGCAAGCATTCACTCACTCTGGACGCGAGCAGCCGAGTGCTTGCGCTATATTGGCTTGCTCATTATTTTTCTTTTCTCATTCTAAACCGCGATTTTTTTAATTCAATATTTTTTAAAATTCTCAAACAATTTTTTGAAATTCATGAGCTGTTATTCTTGAATTTTAGTAAAATCTTCTTCATTTTAAAATTTGCGTACAATCTTAAAATTCATAAACATTTTTAAACGAGACCAATTTTCAAGTTCAAGAATATGTTTTTGAATTTTGGAACATTTTTTGAAATAAGAGAATGATTTTCAAATTATATAACATATTTTGGAAGCACGAAACATTTATGAAAATTTAGAACAATTTTATAGATACAATAACATTTTTCAAATTCATGTACATATTTTGTAATCTGAGAAAATTTTCAAAGTGATGAACATTTTTTGAAATATCAAAACAATTTGTTCTTCATGCACATTTTCGCAATTCGTGAACTATTTTTGATTTTTTGAACATTTATTTGTCGAAATCCAAGATAATGTTTTAAGTTTATGAAGTTTTTTTAGATCATTTTTGAATTTTTCTGAACAAATTTTGAATTTTTTTTTAAAAAAAACAAGAAAACAATGACGCCCTGCTCTGCTTTTCACATGGGCCGGCCCAAGTGGGGTGTGCATTTCTTGCCATATGTTGCGAATATAAAGTCCCATTTGATGCAACTTGCGTTCAAAATGATAAATTAAGGGGTATTGTCTGCAAAGATCACTCCCATATTCTCTATTGCTGACAAGTGGCGCACTGCATGTGCGCCACTTCTGGCAACCTGAGAGTTTTTCATTTTTTCCATAGATTCGTGTTTTCAAAGTGTTACATTTGTTAAACTGTGCGTGCAAATCACATTTTTTTTCACATTTAGATTGTTCGCGTTGGAATCTCCGAAACTAGATCCCATATTAACAGGTTCAACGGTTTTTTTTATACAAGAAATCAGGCAAAGAAAAAACCGGAAACCATAAAAGAATGGAAAACCAAGAAAAAACCCCAAAGGAACATGAAACCAAAAAAGGGACCAGAAGCATAGTTGTGCCTTTTCACTTTTTTGGAAAGCAGATGTGCGTTCTCCCCTTTTCGAGAAGCATAGGTGCACTTTTCTTTTCTCGGGAACCATAATTGTGCTTCTCGTGAACGCATATGGCATGCTTTTCTCTTTTCTGGGAAGCTTGTGAAAGCACGTGGTGTGATTTTTCCTTTTTCGAGAAGCTCGTGGAAACACATGTTGTGTTTTTTCCAGAAAGCACAATTGTGTTTCTTCTCGGGAAGCACATGTTGGGTTTCTCTTGGAAGCACAACTGTGTCTTTTCCTTTTCAGGAAGCATAATTATGCTTCTTGTGGAAGCGCATAATGTGTTCTTCGTTTTTTAGAAAACACAATTATCAACAATTTTATCCCACCAAAACACAAGAAAACCCAAACAAAAGCTGAAAAAAAAAGAATAAAGAATAAAACACTACAACACGTATAAAAATTATACAAAATCCTAAGGGTGCGCCCACCGGGAGCATAACATGTGGTGGCGGCTGAACGAACCACTTGACACGGTCTTAAGCTCACGAAAATGACTTATGTAGGAGCCCTTCAAAGATACCCCCTTGATTAGTTGCTCATGTGCGTAACATAGGAAACACCGACTTGCCCAGGAGCTCCTTTGACCGGGCTAGCTCAGTCTCCCCATGAGCTGCTTTTCTTTTTTTGCTCTTCGGTTTCTAGACTTTTTTGTAAAACAACCCGTTTTTCTAGAAGCTACATATTTAAAACCCTAGTATTAAAATAGAAACTATATTTTAGAAACTTGTTTAGTATGTGTTTATATAAAAGTTCAGTATTAAAAAAGTCATCATGTATTAAAAAACTATTCAATCTGTATTAAAAAATGTTCATTGTACACTGCATATCAAAAAATGTTTAATATATACAAAAAAGTTCGTAATATATAAAAAAAGCTTTGATGTATACAACAAAAATGTTCATTGTATATTAAACAAATGTGTGATGTATACAACAAAATGTTCATCGTATATAATAAAATGTTTAGTGTACATTAAAAAAGGGCATCTTGTATTAAAAAACCATTCAATCTGTTTGATGTGTATATAACAAAATGTTCGTCACATATCATAAAAAAGTCCAGTGTGTATATGTAAATTGTTCACTGTATACTAAAACAAGTTCATTGTACATTTTTAAGTTATTCACCATATATCAAAAAATGTCTATATTGCAAAAGGTATAAAAATTGTAAAAATAAAAAATGAAATCAATAACTGCGCAACGAAAAGTACCAATGAAAGAAAGGACACTGGGCCTGCCCATTGGTGCCTACGCTTCAGCGAAGTCTCAACTACTTGCCTCTCGAGGGCTGCAAAAAAAATCTGTTTACTTGCCATGCCTATCCAGTATAACCCTGATCCTCAAAAGAAAAAAAATTCCAATATAACTCTTAACACAAACGGGTCGAGTGGAACTAATTATTTAGCCCGTTTTCTTTAGTCCATTGGGCTTTTAGCCCACTTGATTGCTCCAGGTATACAGAGGCCCAACCAAAGGACAACCCTTTTGCTTTCTATCAGGGCGCTGCAACAGCGATGCCGCCCGTCCCGAGCTTGGTTCCTATTTGGTGCCATAAGCATTGGTTATAGGCCATTT